>NC_044554.1:102913576-102922145 GCF_007565055.1 Rhinopithecus roxellana | reverse complement strand
CCATGGTGATAAGGGAAATATCCTCACATAATAACTAAGAGAAGCTTTGAGAAACTGCATTGCCATGTGTGAATGCAACTCACAGAGTTACACGTTTCTCTTCTGTGATCTGTTTGTTAGCACAGTTTTCTGGAAATCTGCAATTAGATACTTCATAGCGCAAAACATTACAGTGACAAAGGAAATATCCACAGATGAAAACAAGAAAGAAGCTTTCTTAGAAACTTCTTGGTGATGTGTGAATTCATCTCACAGAGTTACACTTATGTTTCGTGGAGCAGTCCATTAACACTGTCTTTGAGGAATCTGAGAAGGGCTTCTTTGGATCACATTGAGGCCTACGCTGATAAAGGAAATTTCATCCGTTCAAAACGTGAAAGAAGCTTTCTGAGAAACTTCTTTCTGATCTGTGAGTTCATCTCACAGAGTTACAACCTCTGCCTCAAGAAGCAGTTTGCTAACACTCTTTTCGTGGAATCTGCAAAGTGATATTTGGGAGCCTATTGGGGCCCATGGTGATAAGGGAAATATCCTCACATAATAACTAAGAGAAGCTTTCTGAGAAACTGCATTGCCATGTGTGAATGCAACTCACAGAGTTACACGTTCTCTTCTGTGATGTTTGTTAGCACAGTTTTCTGGAAATCTGCAATTAGATACTTCATAGCGCAATGAACATTACAGTGACAAAGGAAAAATCCACAGATGAAAACAAGAAAGAAGATTTCTTAGAAACTTATTGGTGATGTGTGAATTCATCTCACAGAGTTACACTTATGTTTCGTGGAGCAGTCCATTAACACTGTCTTTGAGGAATCTGAGAAGGGCTTCTTTGGATCACATTGAGGCCTACGCTGATAAAGGAAATTTCATCCGTTCAAAACGTGAAAGAAGCTTTTTGAGAAACTTCTTTCTGATCTGTGAGTTCATCTCACAGAGTTACAACCTCTGCCTCAAGAAGCAGTTTGCTAACACTCTTTTCGTGGAATCTGCAAAGTGATATTTGGGAGCCTATTGGGGCCCATGGTGATAAGGGAAATATCCTCACATAATAACTAAAGAGAAGCTTTCTGAGAAAACTGCATTGCCATGTGTGAATGCAACTCACAGAGTTACACGTTTCTCTTCTGTGATCTGTTGTTAGCACAGTTTTCTGGAAATCTGCAATTAGATACTTCATAGCGCAATGAACATTACAGTGACAAAGGAATATCCACAGATGAAAACAAGAAAGAAGCTTTCTTAGAAACTTCTTGGTGATGTGTGAATTCATCTCACAGAGTTACACTTATGTTTCGTGGAGCAGTCCATTAACACTGTCTTTGAGGAATCTGAGAAGGGCTTCTTTGGATCACATTGAGGCCTACGCTGATAAAGGAAATTTCATCCGTTCAAAACGTGAAAGAAGCTTTCTGAGAAACTTCTTTCTGATCTGTGAGTTCATCTCACAGAGTTACAACCTCTGCCTCAAGAAGCAGTTTGCTAACACTCTTTCGTGGAATCTGCAAAGTGATATTTGGGAGCCTATTGGGGCCCATGGTGATAAGGGAAATATCCTCACATAATAACTAAAGAGAAGCTTTCTGAGAAACTGCATTGCCATGTGTGAATGCAACTCACAGAGTTACACGTTTCTCTTCTGTGATCTTTGTTAGCACAGTTTTCTGGAAATCTGCAATTAGATACTTCATAGCGCAATGAACATTACAGTGACAAAGGAAATATCCACAGATGAAAACAAGAAAGAAGCTTTCTTAGAAACTTCTTGGTGATGTGTGAATTCATCTCACAGAGTTACACTTATGTTTCGTGGAGCAGTCCATTAACACTGTCTTTGAGGAATCTGAGAAGGGCTTCTTTGGATCACATTGAGGCCTACGCTGATAAAGGAAATTTCATCCGTTCAAAACGTGAAAGAAGCTTTCTGAGAAACTTCTTTCTGATCTGTGAGTTCATCTCAGAGTTACAACCTCTGCCTCAAGAAGCAGTTTGCTAACACTCTTTTCGTGGAATCTGCAAAGTGATATTTGGGAGCCTATTGGGGCCCATGGTGATAAAGGAAATATCCTCACATAATAACTAAAGAGAAGCTTTCTGAGAAACTGCATTGCCATGTGTGAATGCAACTCACAGAGTTACACGTTTCTCTTCTGTGATCTTTGTTAGCACAGTTTTCTGGAAATCTGCAATTAGATACTTCATAGCGCAATGAACATTACAGTGACAAAGGAAATATCCACAGATGAAAACAAGAAAGAAGCTTTCTTAGAAACTTCTTGGTGATGTGTGAATTCATCTCACAGAGTTACACTTATGTTTCGTGGAGCAGTCCATTAACACTGTCTTTGAGGAATCTGAGAAGGGCTTCTTTGGATCACATTGAGGCCTACGCTGATAAAGGAAATTTCATCCGTTCAAAACGTGAAAGAAGCTTTCTGAGAAACTTCTTTCTGATCTGTGAGTTCATCTCACAGAGTTACAACCTCTGCCTCAAGAAGCAGTTTGCTAACACTCTTTTCGTGGAATCTGCAAAGTGATATTTGGGAGCCTATTGGGGCCCATGGTGATAAGGGAAATATCCTCACATAATAACTAAAGAGAAGCTTTCTGAGAAACTGCATTGCCATGTGTGAATGCAACTCACAGAGTTACACGTTTCTCTTCTGTGATCTGTTTGTTAGCACAGTTTTCTGGAAATCTGCAATTAGATACTTCATAGCGCAATGAACATTACAGTGACAAAGGAAATATCCACAGATGAAAACAAGAAAGAAGCTTTCTTAGAAACTTCTTGGTGATGTGTGAATTCATCTCACAGAGTTACACTTATGTTTCGTGGAGCAGTCCATTAACACTGTCTTTGAGGAATCTGAGAAGGGCTTCTTTGGATCACATTGAGGCCTACGCTGATAAAGGAAATTTCATCCGTTCAAAACGTGAAAGAAGCTTTCTGAGAAACTTCTTTCTGATCTGTGAGTTCATCTCACAGAGTTACAACCTCTGCCTCAAGAAGCAGTTTGCTAACACTCTTTTCGTGGAATCTGCAAAGTGATATTTGGGAGGCTATTGGGGCCCATGGTGATAAGGGAAATATCCTCACATAATAACTAAAGAGAAGCTTTCTGAGAAACTGCATTGCCATGTGTGAATGCAACTCACAGAGTTACACGTTTCTCTTCTGTGATCTGTTTGTTAGCACAGTTTTCTGGAAATCTGCAATTAGATACTTCATAGCGCAATGAACATTACAGTGACAAAGGAATATCCACAGATGAAAACAAGAAAGAAGCTTTCTTAGAAACTTCTTGGTGATGTGTGAATTCATCTCACAGAGTTACACTTATGTTTCGTGGAGCAGTCCATTAACACTGTCTTTGAGGAATCTGAGAAGGGCTTCTTTGGATCACATTGAGGCCTACGCTGATAAAGGAAATTTCATCCGTTCAAAACGTGAAAGAAGCTTTCTGAGAAACTTCTTTCTGATCTGTGAGTTCATCTCACAGAGTTACAACCTCTGCCTCAAGAAGCAGTTTGCTAACACTCTTTTCGTGGAATCTGCAAAGTGATATTTGGGAGCCTATTGGGGCCCATGGTGATAAGGGAAATATCCTCACATAATAACTACAGAGAAGCTTTCTGAGAAACTGCATTGCCATGTGTGAATGCAACTCACAGAGTTACACGTTTTTCTTCTGTGATCTGTTTGTTAGCACAGTTTTCTGGAAATCTGCAATTAGATACTTCATAGCGCAATGAACATTACAGTGACAAAGGAATATCCACAGAAGAAAACAAGAAAGAAGCTTTCTTAGAAACTTCTTGGTGATGTGTGAATTCATCTCACAGAGTTACACTTATGTTTCGTGGAGCAGTCCATTAACACTGTCTTTGAGGAATCTGAGAAGGGCTTCTTTGGATCACATTGAGGCCTACGCTGATAAAGGAAATTTCATCCGTTCAAAACGTGAAAGAAGCTTTCCTGAGAAACTTCTTTCTGATCTGTGAGTTCATCTCACAGAGTTACAACCTCTGCCTCAAGAAGCAGTTTGCTAACACTCTTTTCGTGGAATCTGCAAAGTGATATTTGGGAGCCTATTGGGGCCCATGGTGATAAGGGAAATATCCTCACATAATAACTAAAGAGAAGCTTTCTGAGAAACTGCATTGCCATGTGTGAATGCAACTCACAGAGTTACACGTTTCTCTTCTGTGATCTTTGTTAGCACAGTTTTCTGGAAATCTGCAATTAGATACTTCATAGCGCAATGAAACATTACAGTGACAAAGGAATATCCAGAGATGAAAACAAGAAAGAAGCTTTCTTAGAAACTTCTTGGTGATGTGTTGAATTCATCTCACAGAGTTACACTTATGTTTCGTGGAGCAGTCCATTAACACTGTCTTTGAGGAATCTGAGAAGGGCTATCTTTTGGATCACATTGAGGCCTACGCTGATAAAGGAAATTTCATCCGTTCAAAACGTGAAAGAAGCTTCTGAGAAACTTCTTTCTGATCTGTGAGTTCATCTCACAGAGTTACACACCTTGCTCAAGAAGCAGTTTGCTAACACTCTTTTCGTGGAATCTGCAAAGTGATATTTGGGAGCCTATTGGGGCCCATGGTGATAAGGGAAATATCCTCACATAATAACTAAAGAGAAGCTTTCTGAGAAACTGCATTGCCATGTGTGAATGCAACTCACAGAGTTACACGTTTCTTCTTCTGTGATCTGTTTGTTAGCACAGTTTCTGGAAATCTGCAATTAGATACTTCATAGCGCAATGAACATTACAGTGACAAAGGAAATATCCACAGATGAAAAACAAGAAAGAAGCTTTCTTAGAAACTTCTTGGTGATGTGTGAATTCATCTCACAGAGTTACACTTATGTTTCGTGGAGCAGTCCATTAACACTGTCTTTGAGGAATCTGAGAAGGGCTTCTTTGGATCACATTGAGGCCTACCTGATAAAGGAAAGTTTCATCCGTTCAAAACGTGAAAGAAGCTTTCTGAGAAACTTCTTTCTGATCTGTGAGTCATCTCACAGAGTTACAACCTCTGCCTCAAGAAGCAGTTTGCTAACACTCTTTTCGTGGAATCTGCAAAGTGATATTTGGGAGCCTATTGGGGCCCATGTGATAAGGGAAATATCCTCACATAATAACTAAAGAGAAGCTTTCTGAGAAAACTGCATTGCCATGTGTGAATGCACTCACAGAGTTACACGTTTCTCTTCTGTGATCTGTTTGTTAGCACAGTTTTCTGGAAATCTGCAATTAGATACTTCATAGCGCAATGAAACATTACAGTGACAAAGGAAATATCCACAGATGAAAACAAGAAAGAAGCTTTCTTAGAACTTCTTGGTGATGTGTGAATTCATCTCACAGAGTTACACTATGTTTCGTGGAGCAGTCCATTAAACACGTCTTTGAGGAATCTGAGAAGGGCCTTCTTTGGATCACATTGAGGCCTACGCTGATAAAGGAAATTTCATCCGTTCAAAACGTGAAAGAAGCTTTCTGAGAAACTTCTTCTGATCTGTGAGTTCATCTCACAGAGTTACAACCTCTGCCTCAAGAAGCAGTTTGCTAACACTCTTTTCGTGGAATCTGCAAAGTGATATTTGGGAGCCTATTGGGGCCCATGGTGATAAGGGAAATATCCTCACATAATAACTAAAGAGAAGCTTTCTGAGAAACTGCATTGCCATGTGTGAATGCAACTCACAGAGTTACACGTTTCTCTTCTGTGATCTGTTTGTTAGCACAGTTTCTGGAAATCTGCAATTAGATACTTCATAGCGCAATGAACATTACAGTGACAAAGGAAATATCCACAGATGAAAACAAGAAAGAAGCTTTCTTAGAAACTTCTTGGTGATGTGTGAATTCATCTCACAGAGTTACACTTATGTTTCGTGGAGCAGTCCATTAACACTGTCTTTGAGGAATCTGAGAAGGGCTTCTTTGGATCACATTGAGGCCTACGCTGATAAAGGAAATTTCATCCGTTCAAAACGTGAAAGAAGCTTTCTGAGAAACTTCTTTCTGATCTGTGAGTTCATCTCACAGAGTTACAACCTCTGCCTCAAGAAGCAGTTTGCTAACACTCTTTTCGTGGAATCTGCAAAGTGATATTTGGGAGCCTATTGGGGCCCATGGTGATAAGGGAAATATCCTCACATAATAACTAAAGAGAAGCTTTCTGAGAAACTGCATTGCCATGTGTGAATGCAACTCACAGAGTTACACGTTTCTCTTCTGTGATCTCTTTGTTAGCACAGTTTTCTGGAAATCTGCAATTAGATACTTCATAGCGCAATGAACATTACAGTGACAAAGGAAATATCCACAGATGAAAACAAGAAAGAAGCTTTCTTAGAAACTTCTTGGTGATGTGTGAATTCATCTCACAGAGTTACACTTATGTTTCGTGGAGCAGTCCATTAACACTGTCTTTGAGGAATCTGAGAAGGGCTTCTTTGGATCACATTGAGGCCTACGCTGATAAAGGAAATTTCATCCGTTCAAAACGTGAAAGAAGCTTTCTGAGAAACTTCTTTCTGATCTGTGAGTTCATCTCACAGAGTTACAACCTCTGCCTCAAGAAGCAGTTTGCTAACACTCTTTTCGTGGAATCTGCAAAGTGATTTTGGGAGCCTATTGGGGCCCATGGTGATAAGGAAATATCCTCACATAATAACTAAAGAGAAGCTTTCTGAGAAACTGCATTGCCATGTGTGAATGCAACTCACAGAGTTACACGTTCTCTTCGTGATCTTTGTTAGCACAGTTTTCTGGAAATCTGCAATTAGATACTTCATAGCGCAATGAACATTACAGTGACAAAGGAAATTCCACAGAGATGAAAACAAGAAAGAAGCTTTCTTAGAAACTTCTTGGTGATGTGTGAATTCATCTCACAGAGTTACACTTATGTTTCGTGGAGCAGTCCATTAACACTGTCTTTGAGGAATCTGAGAAGGGCTTCTTTGGATCACATTGAGGCCTACGCTGATAAAGGAAATTTCATCCGTTCAAAACGTGAAAGAAGCTTTCTGAGAAACTTCTTTCTGATCTGTGAGTTCATCTCACAGAGTTACAACCTCTGCCTCAAGAAGCAGTTTGCTAACACTCTTTTCGTGGAATCTGCAAAGTGATATTTGGGAGCCTATTGGGGCCCATGGTGATAAGGGAAATATCCTCAAATAATAACTAAAGAGAAGCTTTCTGAGAAACTGCATTGCCATGTGTGAATGCAACTCACAGAGTTACACGTTTCTCTTCTGTGATCGTTTGTTAGCACAGTTTTCTGGAAATCTGCAATTAGATACTTCATAGCGCAATGACATTACAGTGACAAAGGAATATCCACAGATGAAAACAAGAAAGAAGCTTTCTTAGAAACTTCTTGGTGATGTGTGAATTCATCTCACAGAGTTACACTTATGTTTCGTGGAGCAGTCCATTAACACTGTCTTTGAGGAATCTGAGAAGGGCTTTTGGATCACATTGAGGCCTACGCTGATAAAGGAAATTTCATCCGTTCAAAACGTGAAAGAAGCTTTCTGAGAAACTTCTTTCTGATCTGTGAGTTCATCTCACAGAGTTACAACCTCTGCCTCAAGAAGCAGTTTGCTAACACTCTTTTCGTGGAATCTGCAAAGTGATATTGGGAGCCTATTGGGGCCCATGGTGATAAGGGAATATCCTCACATAATAACTAAAGAGAAGCTTTCTGAGAAACTGCATTGCCATGTGTGAATGCAACTCACAGAGTACACGTTTCTCTTCTGTGATCTGTTTGTTAGCACAGTTTTCTGGAAATCTGCAATTAGATACTTCATAGCGCAAAGAAACATTACAGTGACAAAGGAATATCACAGAAGAAAACAAGAAAGAAGCTTTCTTAGAAACTTCTTGGTGATGTGGAATTCATCTCACAGAGTTACACTTATGTTTCGTGGAGCAGTCCATTAACACTGTCTTTGAGGAATCTGAGAAGGGCTTCTTTGGATCACATTGAGGCCTACGCTGTAAAGGAAATTTCATCCGTTCAAAACGTGAAAGAAGCTTTCTGAGAAACTTCTTTCTGATCTGTGAGTTCATCTCACAGAGTTACAACCTGCCTCAAGAAGCAGTTTGCTAACACTCTTTTCGTGGAATCTGCAAAGTGAATTTGGGAGCCTATTGGGCCCATGGTGATAAGGAAATATCCTCACATAATAACTAAAGAGAAGCTTCTGAGAAACTGCATTGCCATGTGTGAATGCAACTCACAGAGTTACACGTTTCTTCTGTGATCTGTTGTTAGCACAGTTTTCTGGAAATCTGCAATTAGATACTTCATAGCGCAATGAACATTACAGTGACAAAGGAAATTCCACAGATGAAAACAAGAAAGAAGCTTTCTTAGAAACTTCTTGTGATGTGAATTCATCTCACAGAGTTACACTTATGTTTCGTGGAGCAGTCCATTAACACTGTCTTTGAGGAATCTGAGAAGGGCTTCTTTGGATCACATTGAGGCCTACGCTGATAAAGGAAATTTCATCCGTTCAAAACGT
>NC_044554.1:102804075-102913476 GCF_007565055.1 Rhinopithecus roxellana | reverse complement strand
GAAACTGATCTGTGATGCGTTAATTCAACTCCTGCGTTACAGCTGTATTCCATGGAGCCGTTGGCTGCCCCTTTTTGTGGACTCTGAGAGAAACGATATTTAGGATCCCTTTGAAGATTCTAGGGCCAAAGGAAAATATCCTGATTAAGATGAGAGGAGGAAGCTTTCTGAGAAACTTTTGTGTGATCTGTGATTCATCTCACAGAGTTTACCTTTCTCCCATGAAGCCGTTCGCTAAGGACTGTTCTCGTGGAATTTGCAACGTGAATTTGGGGGGCCAGGGAGGGTTATGGTTGTTTAAAGGAAATATACCTCAGACAAAAAAACTTAAAGAAGCTTTCTGAGAGATTGCATTCGAGTGTGAATTCATCCACACAGAGCTTAGTTTTCACCGTTCCCCTCTGTAAGAGTTTGCTAACATGTTTTCGTGGATTTGGAACGTGATATTTGGGAGTCATTTTGAGGTATGATGAAAAGGAAAAATATCCCCAGATAAAAACCTGGAAAGAAGCATTCTGAGAAAAGTGCATGCGAGGTGTGCAAGCAACTCACAAGGCGTTTCACTTTTCTATCAGTTATCAGTTTGCTAACACAGTTTTCGTCGAAGTCTGCAACGGGAAAATCTAGCGCAATGAAGTTACGGCTGTTTTGTTGTCAAAGGAATATCATCAGATAAAACTGGAAAGCAGCTTTATTAGAAACTTCTGTGATGTGTGAATTCATCTCACAGAGTTACAACTTATTCTTCATGAAGCAGTTGGTGACAGTGTTTTCGTGGAATTAGGCAAAGGGATATTGGGACCGCATTGATGCCTGATGGTGAAAAGGAATTATCCTCAGATATAAAACGGAACAGAAGCTTTCTCAGATACGGCTTTCTGATGGTGCAATTCATCATACAGAGGTAACCTTTCCTTCTTGTAGCAGTTTGGTTAAAACTGTTTTCAGGATTCTGGAAAGTGATTTGGGAACGAATTGAGGCCCATGGTGAAAAAGAACATATCTCAGATAAAAACTGGAAAGAAGCGTCTGAGAAAGTACCATTGTGATGTTGTGAATTTCATTCACGTTGTTACACCAATCTTTCAGGGAGGGAGTTTGCTAGCTAGCACTGATTTGTGGAACCTCAGAAGTGACATCTGGGATATGGTTGAATCCCATGCTGAATAAAGAAATCTCCTCAGAGATATC
The DNA here is from genome assembly GCF_007565055.1 of Rhinopithecus roxellana. Classification (NCBI taxonomy): domain Eukaryota; kingdom Metazoa; phylum Chordata; class Mammalia; order Primates; family Cercopithecidae; genus Rhinopithecus; species Rhinopithecus roxellana. The sequence goes on along the minus strand of NC_044554.1, from coordinate 102,912,285 downwards.
TGCCGAGAAGCTTCTCAGGAAAACTTCTCGGTTGTGGGTGAAGTTGTTCACAGAGTTTACTCATTGTTTTCATGAGAAATTGCAAGAGGCGTTTTCGAAGAATCTGCAATAGACACACGTGGCGCTCCAAGACCACAAATAACCTACAGCTCCCAAACGAAAGACGGCGTTTGGAGAAAACTGCTCTGTGATTGCATGAATTCAACTCACTGAGTTAGAGCTGTATTTCGTGAGTCGTTGGCTAGCCCCGTTTTTGTGGAATTGAGAACTGATATTAGAATGTCTTTGAAGACATCTAGGGCCAAAGGAAATATCTGCGATAAAGAGGAGAGAAAAGGAAGCGTTTGAGAAACTCTTTGATCTGTGAAGTCATTCTTACAGGAGGTACACCTTTCTCCCCATGAAAGCCATTCGCTAAGGACGTTCTCGTGGAACTGGCAAAGGGATATTCGGAGCAATGGAGGGCTTGGTGAAAAAAGGAATACCCTCAGATAAAAATGGAAAGAAGCAATCTGAGAAAACTACATGTGACATGGATGCAACTACCACAGATACACTTTCTCTTCAGGATCCGTTTGATAACACAGTTTTCTTCAAAAACTGCAATGGTGATACTTATTAGAAATGATATACAGCTTAAGTGAGAAAGGGAAACACCCTCGAGGAAAGGCGGGGGAAAAGAAGCTTTCTGAAGAATTGCTTCATGATATGTGACTTATCTCAAAGAGTACAACCACTCTTTCCATGAATCCATTGCTAGCAGCTTGTTGTGGATTCTGAGAACCTGTATTCGGATCCCATTGAAGAGTTACAGGGCCAAAGGAAATATCCTCCGATAAAAATGAGGGAAGAAGCGTTCTGAGAAACTTATGTGTGATCTGTGAAGTCATCTCACAGAGGACACCTTTTTCATCATGAAAGCTGGTAGCTAAGACTGGTCTCATGGAATTGGCAAAGTGGATATTGGGGAGGCCCATGGAGGGCAATGGTGACAAACAGGAAATGTTCTCAGATTAAAAACTGGAAAGAGCGTTCTGAGAAAACCTGTTTTGTGACATGGGAATTTGCAACTCACAGAGTGACCACTTTCCTTTTCCCATGATCCGTTTGATAACAGTGTTTTCTTGAATTTACCTTGGGTTATTTCTTATCACAATGAAGCTTATGGTGACAGAGGAAATATTCCTCAAATTAAAACCTAGAAAGGAAGATTTATGAGGGAACTTCTTTGTGATCTGTGAAGTCATCTCACAGAGTTACAACCTTGTCTCTTGAAGCAGTTTGCTAAAACACTGTAGTAGTGGAATCGTGCAAAGTGATATTTGGGGAAGCACTGAGGCCTGGCTATGGCGTTAAAGGAAATATCCTCAGATTAATAACTAGAAAGAAGCCTTTTGATAAATTGCTTCTGGTGTGGAATCCATCACACAGAACTTCACCTTTCCCTTCTAGTAGCCAGTTTGTAACACTGTTATGTTTCCGTGGATTGTGCAAAAGTGATAATTGGGGAGCTGCATTGAGGGATTGGTGAAAAAGAAATTCCTCAGATAAAACTGGAAGAAAGAAGAGTTTTGGGAAATGACAGTGTGATGGGTGAATGAACTCACCACCCGTTTCGCTTTTCTCTTCAGGGATCAGTGGCAAACACAGTTTTCTTCAAACTGCAATTGGGATAATTTAGTGCTAGCAGCTACAGTCAGAAAAGAATATCGCTCAGATGAAAAGGTGAAGGACGGCCGGGGTGCGGTGTTGGCCTCAAGCTGTAATCCCAGCACTGGGAGGCCGAGATGGGAAGAGATCACGAGGTCAGAAGATCGAGACCATCCTGGCTAACCTGGTGAAACCCCGTATCTATAAAAATGCAAAAAAAACTAACAGGGCGGAGTCGTGGCAGGCACCTGTAGTCCCAGCTACTCGGAGGCTGAGGCAGGAGAATGGCATAATACCTGGGAGGCGGAGCTTGCCCCAGTGAGGCTGAGACCGGTCACTGACTCCAGCCAAGGCGGACAGAGGCGCGACTCCGTCTAAAAAAAAAAAAAAAAGAAAAAGGTGATGAAAGAAGCGTCTGAGAAATTCTTCCTGTTTGTGACTTCAGCTCACACATTTACAAACACTCTTGCCTGCAGCAGTTTGTTAGCAGCTTTTTTGTGGATTTCTGAGAACTGATAATTTCGGCTCCGTTGAAGACCATAGGGCGAAAGGAAAGATCATCCGATTTTTAAAAATGAGGAAGATTTCTTTTCTTTTTTTTTTTGAGACAGAGTCTCGCTCTGTAGCCAGGCTGGAGTGCAGTGGCCGAATCTCAGCTCACTGCAAGCTCCGCCCCCCACCTCCCAGGTTCACGCATCTCCCTGCCTCAGCCTCCCGAAGTAGCTGCGGAATAAGCACCTGCCCCATTCCGGCTATTTTTTTGTATTTTCAGTAGAGACGGAGGTTTCACCATGTAGCCAGGATGGTCTCGATCTCCTCTGACCTCGTGATCCACCCGTCTGGCCTCCCAAGTGCTGGGAGTACAGGCTGAGCCACCGCAACACGGCTGAGGAAGAAGGTATCTGAGAACTTCTTGGATCTGTGAATTATCTACAGCGGTAACCTTTCTCCAAGAAGTCATTCACTAAGACGGTTCTCGTGGAACTGGCCAAAGGGATATTTGGGAGCCCATGGGGGCGGTGGTGAAAAAAGAAATCTCCTCAGGTAAAACTGGAAAGAGGTTTGACAAATGCATTGTGACAGGGGAATGCAAATCTCACACGTTACACTTTCTCTTAAAGGATCAGTTGCTAACACAGTTTTCTTCAAAACTTGCAATGGGATATTCTTAGCGCTATGCAGCGTTACAATGAGAAAGGGAGGAACTTACCCTTCAGATGAAAGGTTGAAAGAAGTTTCTGAGAAATGCTCCTGATATTGTGACTCATCTCACAGAATTACACCAGTGGTTAGTGCAGCCGTTGGCTAGCGCTTTTTTTGTGGAGTTGAGAAATGATATGTTGCGATCCATTGAAAGACTATAGGGCCCAAGGAATATCCTCCGATTTTAAAAAGGAGGAAAAAGCTTCTGAGAAAACTTATTTGTGATCTGTGTGAATTCCCTAACAGAGGTACACCTTTCTCCTCATGAAGCTGTGCGCTTAGATGTTCTTGTGAATGGCAAAGTGACATTTGGGAGCCCCTGGAGGGCAATGGTGAAAAAGGAATATCCTCAGGTAAAAAACTGGAAGAAGCATTCTGAGAAACTGTATTTTGTGACATGGGATGCAAACTCAAAGAAATTACACTTTCCTTTCCATGGATCCGTTTTGAAACAAGTGTTTTATTGCTATCTACATTGGAATTTCTTAGCACAATGAAGCTTACCGGTGACATAGGAAATATCCTGAAATAAAAACTAGCAAGGACTTTCTGAGAAACTTCTTTGTGATCTGTGAATTCATCTCACAGAGTTACAACCTTTTCTTCTAGAAGCAGTTGCTACACTGTAGTAGTGGAATATGCCAAAGTGATATTGGGGACAGCGCCTTGAGGCCTTGGTGAAAAAAGGAAATATCCTCAGATAGAACCTAGAAAGAAAGCTTTCTGATAAATTGGCTTTCTGATGTGTTGAATCCATCAGGAAAGAGAAGAAACTTCACCTTTCCCTTCTAGTAGCAGTTGCTAACATTGTTTTCCATGGATTGTGCAAAGTGATATTTGGGATCTCTTTGAGGCTATGGTGAAAAGGAAGTTTCTCCTCAGAAAAAACTGGAAAAAAGAGTTTGAGAAACGCATGCGATGTGTGAGTGACAACTCACCACAGTTATGTTTTCTCTTCAGGATCAGTTGCTAAACACAGTTTTCTTCAATCTGCAATGGGATACTTCTTAGCGCTACTAGCAGCTTACAGTGAGAGAAGGGAATATCCTAGAAGAAAAGGTTGTGTTGTGGAAAGAAGCTTTCTGAGAAATAGCTTCTGATATGTGACTTATCTCACAGAGTTCACCACTTTTCGTTGCAGCGTTTGCTAGAAGCTTTTTTGTGGATTCTGAAAAACTGATATTTTGGATCCCGTTGAAGACCATAGGGAAAAAAAAGGAAAATATCCTCCGATATAATGAGGAAGAAGAATTTTGAGAAACTTCTTTGCCAACTCGTGAATTCATCTCAAGAGGGTACACCTTTCTCCGCATGAAGCCGTTCACTCAAGACTGTCTCCTGGAACTGGCAAGGGGATAATTTTGGGAGCCCATGAGCTATGCTGAAAAAGGAAATATCTCAGATAAAAACTGAAAAGAAGCGCTCTGAGAAACTGCATGTGACATGGACTACAACTCACAGAGTTACACGTTTTGCCATGTATCCAATTGGAACAGTGTTTCTTGAAATCTATAGTGGGATATGTCTAGCGTTAATGAGCTTACGGTCACAAACAAGAAATAAAAAACTAGAAAGGAGCTTTCTGAGAAACTTCCTTGTGATCTGTGAATTCAACTCATAGAGTTACAATCTTATCACATGAGCAGTTTACTAAACACTTGCTGACGTGGATTCTACAAAGTGTATTTGGAAGCTCATTGAGGGCGATGGTGAAAAAGGAAATACCATCAGAGAATCTGGAAAGCCGCCTTCCGAGAAATGGCTTTCTGATTGCCGGAATTGCAATTCACAGAGTTAACCTTATCTCTTTCACTGGTCAGTTGCTAAAACGTTTTCTGAAATCTGCAATGGGATGCTTTCAGTGCAAGGAAGCTTATGGAGACAAAGAAAATATCCTCAGAAGAAAACGTAGAAAGAAGCTTATAGAAACTTCTTGGTGAGTGTTGAATTCACTCTCACGAGTTACAAGTCGTTCATGGAGACAGACGATTAACACTGTCTTTAGGAAACTTGAGAAGGTGCTACTCTGGATCTGCATTGAGCCTATGCGATAAAGGAAATATCATCAGTAAAACTGAAAAGAAAGCTTCTGAGAACCTTCGTTGGTCTGTGGAATGTCATACAGGAGTACACTTAGTTGCTCCGAAAGCAGTTGCTAACACTCTTTTCTGTGGAATCTCGAAAGTGATGTTTGGGAGCCAATGGAGGGCACCATGGTGAAAAACGAAATGTCTCAGGATAGTAATTAGAGAGAAAGAAGCTTTCTGAAGAGATTGCTCTTCTGAGTGTGTGACTTAGTCAAAAGAGTTCCACCTTGCCTCTTGGAACCAGTTCTAACACGGTTGTCGTGGATTTCATGCAAAGGATATTGATATTAGGTATGGTGAAGGATTCTCACAATGGAAAGAACCGGAGGCCAGTGAATACAGAGAGTACAGTTTATCTAGTGAAGAGTTGGCAATCCGAAGCTCAACGGATACTTCTCATAACCGTGCCAAGGAAAACTAAGGAAGAACAGAAGAAGCGTTCTTGAGAAACTTCATGTGCGATGTGAATCGCATCTCCAAGACTTACACTTATTGTTTCATGTGAGTCAGTTGCCTTAGACACAGTCGTTCATCTGGAAACTCTGCATGGGAACCTTCTAGAACAATACGCTGCATTGACAAAGGAAATACACTCAGATAACAATGACAAGGAATCTCTAGAAATCTTTGTGAATCTTGACGTATCTCACGAGTTACTAGTATTCTCAGGATAAGAAGGTTAGCTAAACTCTTCGTGGAATCGCAATCGCACAAAGGATATTGGAGAGAGCCATGCAGACCATGCAGGAAAAAGGAATATCCTGCGAGAATAACTAGAGAGAAGCTTTACTGAGGATGCGTTCTGATGTGGGCTTCATGACACAGAGTTCCACTCTTCCCTTCTTGCGAACAGTTGCTAACACTGTTGTCATGGATTCAGCAAAAAGTGATATATTGGGAGATCAATGTGAGGGGTATGTGTAAAGACAAATCCTCGTCCAGAATGGAACGAAGCCTTCTGAGAAACATGCATTGTCGATGTGTGAATGAACCAAGCAGAGTTACATGTTTCTCTTGTGTGATGCGTTGTATAAACACAGTTTTCTATCTGCAAATGGGATATTTCTAGGGCAGTGACGCTAACTGGTGACAAAGGAAATATCCTCGATGAAGAAAACTAGAAAGAAGCTTTCTTGAGAAACTCTTGGTGAGGTGTGAATGAATTCATCTCACAGAGTTACACTAGGTTTTATGGAGCATCCATAACACTGTCTTAGGTACTGAGAAGGGCACTTGGACATTGAGGCCTACGCTGAAAAAGGAAATATCATCAGTTAAAACGAGAAAGAAGCTTCTGAGAAACTTCTTGTGATCTGTGAATCGTCTCAGAGAGTACAACTTATTCTCTCAGAACCAGTTGCTAAACTCTCTTGTGGAATCTGCGCAAAGTGATATTTGGGAATCAATTGGGGCCATGGTGAAAAGGAATATCTCTCGATAATAATAGAAGAGAAGCTTTCTGAGAGCTTGCTTTTGAGGTTGATTCATCACACAGATTCACCTTCCTTACTTGGAACGTTTCTCAACACTGTTCTCGTGGATCAGCAAAAGTGATATTGGGAGATCTTGTAGGGCATGGTGAAAAGGAAATATCCTCAACGAAAATGGCAAAGAACCCTTCAGAAAACTGCATTGTGATGTGTGAATGTAACTCACAGAGTTACAAGTTTCTTTAGTGATACTTTGCTATCACAGTTTCCTTGAACTTGCATGGGATACTTCTAGGCAGTGAAGCTCACGGTGACAGGAAATATCCTCAGAAGAAAACTAGAAAGAAGCTTTAAAATTCTTGTGATTGTGTGAATTCATCCTCACGAGTTACACTTATGTTTCATGGAAGCAGGCATTAAGATCTGTCTTCAATGCTGGGAAGGCTACTTTGGAACGCATGAGGCCTACGCTATAAAAGAAAATCATCACGTTAAAACGAGAAAGAAATGTTCTGAGAAACTTCTTTGGGATCGTGAATCGTCTCACAGAGGTTACAACTATTGCTCAGAACAAAGTTTGCTTAACACCTTTTCGTGGAATCTGCAAGTGATAGTTGGAGCCAATAGAGCCCAGTGTGAAAAAGGAAAATATTCACGATAATAAATAGAGAGAAGTCTTCTGAGAGAGATTGCTTTCGTGAGTGTGACTTCATCACACAGAATTCCACCCTTCCCTTCTGAACAGTTTGCTAACACTGTTCTCGTGGATTAGCAAAGTGATATTTGGGAGCTCATTGAGGCTATGGTGAAAAGGAATATCCTCAACAGAAAGGAAGAACCCTCTGAGAAACGCATTGTGATGTGATGTGAACTCAAAGTTACAAGTCGTTCAGTGATGAGTCTATCCAGTTTCCTGAAACTCTCCAATGGGAGTCTTCTTAGACAGTGAAGCTCACTGAAAAAGGAAATATCTCAGAGAAAGAAAACTAGAAAGAAGCTCTCGTTAGAAAACTTCTTTGCTGATGTGTTGAATCATCTCACAGAGTTAAACTTATGTTTCATGGAGCAGGCCATTAACCTGTCTTTCACGGAATCTGAGAAGGGCTACTTTGGAAGCATTGAGGCCTACGCTAGATAAAGGAAATCATCAGATTAAAAAGAAACAGAGATTTCTGAGAACTTCTTGATGCTGTGAATTCGTCTACAGATCAACTTGCTCAAACAAATTGAACATCACTTTGTGGATCTGCAAAGTGATATTTGGGAGCCAATGATCCATGTGGAAAAAGGAAATATCCTCGGATAAAATAGAAGAAGCTTTCTGAGAGAGATTGCTTGATGTGTAGACTTCATCACACAGAATTCCCCCTTCCTTCTTGACGTTTGCGAACACTGTTTCGTGGATTCGCAAAGTGATATTTGGGAGCTCATTGAGGGACTATGGTGAAAAAGAAATATCCTCAGACAGAAACTGGAAAGAACCCTTCTGAGAAACTGCATTGTGATGTGTGGATGGTACTCACAGAGTTACAATTTCTTTTCAGTGATGATTTGCTATCACAGTTTCCTTGAAATCTGCAATGGATACTTTAGAGCAGTGAGCTCACGGTGACAAGGAAATATCCTCAGAAGAAAACCTAGAAAGAGCTTGTCTTAGAAAAACTTCTTTGTGAGTGTGTGAATTCATCTCACAGATTACACTTATGTTTGGAGCAGGCGTTAACACTGTTTCAGATATGAAGAAGGTGCTACTTTGGATGCATGAGGCCTAAGTGATAAAGGAAATATCATCAGTTTAAAAACGAAAACGAAGCTTTCTGAGAAGAAATTCTTTTGATCTGTGAATTCGTCTCACAGAGTTACACTTATTCTCAGGAACAAGTTTGCTAACACTTTTCGTGGAATCGCAAAGTATATTTGGAGCCAATGTCCCATGGTGAAAAAGGAAATATCCTCGATAATAATAGAGAGAGGTTTCTGAGAGATTGCTTTCTGATGTGTGACTTCATCCACAGATTCCACCCTTCCCTTCGGAACAGTTTGCTAACACTGTTTCGTCGATGTCGCAAAGTGATATTGAGGAGCCTTTGAGGGGCTAGGTGAAAAAGGAAATATCCTAGACAGAAACTGGAAAGAACCTTCTGAGAAACTGCATTGTGATGTGTGAATGTAACTCCCAGAGTTACAAGTTCGTCAGTTGAGAGTTTGCTACACACATTTTCCTTGAAATCTGCAATGGGATACTTCTAGCGCAGAGTGAAGCTCACGGTGACAAAGGAAATATCCTCAGAAGAAAAACTGAAAGAACTTCTTAGAAACTTCTTGGTGAGGTGTGAATTCATCTCACAGAGTTACACTTAGTTTCATGGAGCAGGCCATTAACACCGTCTTTCAGGAATGTGAGAAGGGCTAATTGGACTCGTGATGAAGCCTAGCTGATAAAGGAAATATCATCAGTTAAAAAAAGAGAAAGAAACTTCTGAGAAACTCTTTGTGATCTGTGATTTCGTCTCAACGAGTTACAACTTATTGTCCAGAACAAGTTTGCTAAACTTTTTCGTGGAATCTGCAAAGTATATTTGGGAGCCAATAGAGGCCCATGGTGAAAAATGAAATATCCTCTAATAACTAGAGGAAGGTTTCTGAGAGATGCTTTCTGATGGTGTGACTATCACACAGAGTTCCACCTTCCCTCTTGGAACAGTTTGCTAACACTTCTGTGGATTCAGCCAAGTGTATTTGGAGTCATTGAGGCTATGGTGAAAAAGGAAATCCTCAGACAAAGAAACTGAAACCCTTCTGGAAAGCTGCATTGTGATGTGTGAATTAATCACAGAGTACAAGTTTCTCTTCAGTGAGAGTTTGCTATCTACAGTTCCTTGAAATCTGCAAAGGATACCTCTTAGTACAGTGAAGCTCACGGTGACAAAGGAAATATCCTCAGAAGAAAAACTAGAAAAGAAGCTTTCTTAGAAACTCTTGGTGTGTGTAATTCATCTCACAGAGTTACACTTAGTTTCATGGAGCAGGCATTAACACTGTCTTTCAGGAATCTGAGAAGGGCTACTTTGGATCCATGAGGCCTACGATAAAGGAAATATCATCAGTTAAAAACGAGAAAGAAGCTTTCTGAGAAACTTTTGTGATCGGAATTGTCTACAGAGTTACAACTATTCCGTCAGAACAAGTTTGCAACACTCTTTTCGTGGAATTTGCAAAGTGATATTTGGGAGGACAATGAGGCCCATGGTGAAAAAGGAATATCCTACGATAATAACTAGAGAGAAGCTTTCTGAGAGATTGCTTTTGATGTGTGACTTCATCACACAGATTCCACCCTTCCCTTCTTGGAACAGTTGCTAACAATGTTCTCGTGGATCCGCAAAGTGATATTTGGGAGCTATGAGGTGCTAGGTGAATAAAGGAATATCCTCAAAAAAAACAGAAACTGGAAAGAACCCTTCTGAGAACTGTTGTGATGTGTGAATGTACTCACAGAATTCACGTTTCCTTCAGGATGAGTTTGCTATCACAGTTTCCTTGAAATCTGCAATGGATACTCTTGCGCAGTGAAGTCTCACGGTGAACAAGGAAATATCCTAGAAGAAGAAACTAGAAAGAAGCTTCTTTAGAAACTTCTTGGTGGTGTGTGAATTCATCTCACAGAGTACACTTATGTTCATGGAGCCGGTCCATTACACTGTCTTTCAGGAATCTGAGAAGGGCTACTTTGATCGCATTGAGGCCTACGCTATAAAGGAAATATCATCAGTTAAAAACGAGAAAGAAGCTTCTGAGAACTTCTTTGTGATCTTGAATTCTCTCACAGATGACAACTTATTGCTCAGAACAGGTTTGTAACACTCTTTTCGTGAATGCACAAGTGATATTGGGAGCCAATAGAGGCCCATGGTGAAAAGGAAATACCTCAGATAAATAACTAGAAGAGAAGTTTTGAGAGATGCTTTTGATGGTGACTTATCATCACAGAGTTCCACCCTTCTTTCTTGAACAGTTTGCTACACGTCTCTCTGGATTCGCAAAGTGATATTGGAGCTATTGAGGGCTATGGTGAAAAGGAATATACTCAGACAGAAACTGGAAAGAACCCTTCTGAGAAACTGCATGTGAGTGTGTGAATGTAACTACAGAGTACAAGTTTCTCTTCAGTGATGAGTTTGCTATCACAGTTCCTTGAAAATCTGCAATGGGATACTCTTAGCGCAGTGAAGCTCACGGTGAAAAGGAAATATCCTTAGAAGAACTAGAAGAAGCTTTCTTAGAAACTTCTTGGTGTGTGTGAATTCTCTCACAGATTACACTTATGTTTCTGGAGCAGGCCATTAACACTGTCTTTCAGGATCTGAGAAGGGCTATTTGGATCCATTGAGGCTACGTGATAAAGAAATATCATCAGTTAAAAACGAGAAAGAAGCTTCTCGAGAAACTTCTTTGTGATCGTGATTCGTCTCACAGGGTTCAATTATTGCTCAGAACAAGTTTGCTAACACTCTTTCTGTGGAATCTGCCAAGTGATATTTGGGAGCAATGAGGCCCATGGGGGAAAAAGGAAATATCTCGATAAAAACTAGAGAGAAGTTTCTGAGAGATTGCTTCTGAGTGTGACTTCATCACCAGAGTTCCACCTTCCTTCTTGGAACAGTTTCTAACACTGTTCTCGTGGATTCAGCAAGTGAATTGGGGAGCTCATTGAGGCTATGGTGAAAAAGGAAAGCCTCAGACAGAAACTGGAAAAGAACCCTTCTGAGAAACTGCATTGTGATGTGGAATGTACTCACAGAGTTACAAGTTTCTTCAGTTATGAGTTTGCTATCACAGTTTCCTTGAAATCTGAATGATACTTCTTAGCGCAGTGAAGCTCAGGTGACAAAGTATCCTCAGAAAGAAAACAGAAAGAAGCCTTAGAAACTTTTTGGTGATGGTGAATTCATCTCACGAGTTACACTTTTGTTTCTGGAGCAGGCCATAAACGTTCTTTCAGAATCTGAGAAGGCTACTTTGTTCGCATTGAGGCCACGCTGATAAAGGAAATATCATCAGTAAAAACGAGAAAAGAAGCTTTTCAGAATCTTTGTGATCTGTGAATTCGTCACAGAGTTACAATTATGCTCAAACAAGTTGCTAACACTCTTTCGTGGAATCTGAAAGTTGATTTGGAGCCAAAGGCCCGTGGTGAAAAAGGAAATATCCTCGATAATAACTAGAAAGAAGGTTTCTTGAGAGATTGCTTCTGATGTGTGACTTCATCACACAGATTCCACCTTCCCCTTTTGGAACGTTTGCTAAACAGTTCTCGTGGATCAGCAAAGTGATATTTTGGAGCTCATTGAGGGCTATGGTGAAAAGGAAAATACCTCAGACAGAAATGGAAGAACCCTCTGAGAAATGCATTGTGATGTGTGAATGTACTCACAAGAGTTACAAGTTTCTCTTCAGTGATGATTTGCTATCAGAGTTCCTTGAATCTGCATGGGATACTCTTAGTGCAGTGAAGCTCACGGTGACAAAGGAAAAACCTCAGAAGAAAACTAGAAAGAACTTTCTTAGAAACTCTTGTGAGTGTGAATTCATCTCAAGAGTTAACACTTCATGTTTCATGGGCAGGGCATTAACACTTCTCTTTCAGGAATCTGAGAAGGGCTACTGGTCGCATTGAGGCCTACCTGATAAAGGAATATCATCATTAAAAAACAGAAAGGAGCTTTATGAGATTCTTTGTGATCTGTGAATTCGTTTCACAGAGTTACAACTTTATTGCTCAGAACAGTTGCTACACTCTTTGTGGAATCTGCAAAGTGATATTTGGGAGCAAGGAGGCCATGGGGAAAAGGAAATATCCTCATAATAACTAGAGAGAAGCTTTTGAGAGATTGCTTCTGATGTATGTCATCACACAGAGTTCCACCCTTCCTTTTGGAACAGTTTGCTCACTGTTCTCGTATGAGTCAGCAAAGTGATATTGGGAGCTCATGGGGCTATGGTGAAAAAGATATCCTCAGACAGAAAACTGGAAAGGAACCCTCTGAGAAACTGCAATGTGGATGTGTGAATGTAACTACAGAGTACAAGTTTCTCTTCAGTGATGAGTTTGTATCACAGTTTCCTTGGAAATCTGCAATGGGATACTTCTTATCGCAGTGAAGCTCACGGTGACAAAGGAAAATATCCTCAGAAGAAAAACTAGAAAGAAGCTTTTAGAAATTTATTGGTGATGTGTGAATTCATTCAAGAGTTACACTTTGCTGAATGGAGCAGCCATTAACACTGTTTCGGAATGTGAGAAGACTTTGGACGCATGAGGCCTTATGCTGATAAAAGGAAATTCTCAGTTAAAACGAAAAAAAGAAGCTTTCTGAGAAAATTCTTGGTGTCTGTGAATTCGACTCACAGAGTTAAATTATACTCAGAACAGTTTGCTAACACTTTTCTGTGAATCTGCAAAGGATATTGGAGGAGCCAAATAGGCACATGGTGAAAAAGGAATAACTCAGATAATAAACTAGAGAGAGGCTTTCTGAGAGATTGCTTTCGAGTGTGACTCATCACACAGATTCCACCCCTCTCTTGGAACAGTTTGCTAAACACTGTTCGCGTGGTTCAGCGAAAGTAGATATTTGGGAGCTCAGTGAGGCTAGTTGGTGAAAAAGAAATATCCTCAGAAAAAACTGGAAGAACCCTTGAGAAAATGTATTGTGATGTGTGAATGTAACTCACAGGTTACAGTTTCTGTTCAGTGAGTTGCTACAGTTTCTTGTGAAATCTGCATGGAATCTGAGGCAGTGAAGCTCACGTGATGATGAAAAGGAAATATCTCAGAGAAAAAGGCAGAAGCTTTCTTAGAAACTTTCTTGTGATGGTGATTCATCTCACAGAGTTACACTTGTTTCAGTGAGCAGGGCCATTAACACTGTCTTTTCAGGAATCTGAGAAGGGGCTATTTGGATCGCATGAGGCCTACGCTGATAAAGGAAATATCATCAGGTAAAAACGGGAGAAGAAGCCTTCGAGAAACTTGTTTTTATCTGTGATTTCGTTCACAGTGTAAACGTATTGCTCAAAAGATGCTAACACTCTTTTCGTGGAATTTGCCAAGTATTGGGAGCCATGAGGCCCATGGTGAAAAAGGAAATATCTCGAATAATACAAGAGAGAAGTTCTAGAGATTGCTTTCTGGATTGGTGACTTCATCACAAGTTCACCCTTCCTTCTGGAACAGTTTGCTAACACTGTTTCGTGGATTCAGCAAAGTGATATTGGGACTCATGGAGGGCTATGTGAAAAAGGAATTATCCCAGACAGAAACTGGAAAAGACCTTCTGAGAAAACGCATGTGAAGTGTGAATGTAACTCACAGAGTACAAGTTTCTCTCAGTTGATGAGTTTGCTATCACAGTTCCTTGAAATCTGCAATGGATACTTCTAGCGCAGTAGTAGCTCACGGTGAAAAGGAAAATTCCTCAGAAGAAAAGAAAGAACTTTCTTAGAACTTCTTGGTGATGTGTGAATTATCTCACGGAGTTACACTTATGTTTCGGAGCAGGCCATTAACGTGTTAGGAACTGAGAAGGGGTACCTATGGATCGCATTGAGTCCTACGCTGAATAAAGGAAATATCATCAGTTAAAACGAGGAAAAATACTTCTGAGAAACTTCTTTGTGATCTGTGAATTACGTCTCACAGAGTACAACTTATTGCTCAGAACAAGTTTGCTAACACTCTTTTCGTGGAATAAACTGCAAAGTATATTGGGAGCCAATAGAGCCCATGGTGAAAAAGGAAAATATCCGCGATAATAATTAGAGAGAAGTTCTGAGAGATTGCTTTCTGAGTGTGTGACTTCATCACCCAGAGTTCAAATCCCTTCGGAAGTTTTGAACACTGTTCCGTGGATAGCGCAAAGTGAATTTGGAGCTCCTTGAGGGCTATAGGTGAAAAGAGAAATATCCTCAGACAGAAACTGGAAAGAACTCTGAGAAACTGCATTGTGATGTGTGAATGTAACTCACAGAGTTACAAGTTTCTCTTCGTGACGAGTTTGCTATCACAGTTTCCTGAAATCTGCAATGGGATACTTCTTAGAGTGAAGCTCACGGTGAAAAAGGAAATATCCTCAGAAGAAACTAGAAAGAAACTCTTAGAAATTCTTGGTGATTGTGAATTCATCTCACAGAGTTACACTTATGTTTCATGGAGCAGGCCATTAACACTGTCTTTCAGGAATCTGAAAGGGCTAATTGGATGCATTGAGGCCTATGCGATAAAGGAAATATCATCAGTTAAAAAGGAGAAAAAGCTTTCTGAGAAACTTCTTGTGATCTGTGAATTCGACCACAGGTTACAACCTATGCTCAGAACAAGTTTGCTAACACTCTTTTCGTGGAATCTGATAAGTATATTTGGGAGCCAATAGAGGCCATTATGAAAAAGGAAAATCTTCAGATAATAATAGAGAGAAGTTTCTGAGAGATTCCTTTTGATGTGTGACTCATCAAACAGAGTCCACCCTTCCTTCTTTGAACAGTTTGCTACACTGTTCTCGCTGGATTCAGCAAAGTGTATATTGGGAAGTCATTAGGGCGATGGTGAAAAAGGAAATATCCTCAGACAGAAATGGAAGAAGCCTTCTGAGAAACTGCCTTGTGATGTGTGAATGTAACTCAGAGTTACAAGTTCTCTTCAGATGAGAGGTGCTATCACAGTTTCTGAATCTGCAAATGATACTTCTTAGTGCCAGTAAGCTACGGTGACAAAGGAAATATCCTCAGAAGAAAAAACTAGAAAGAAGCTTCTTAGAAACTTTGGTGATTGAATTCATCTCCAGAGTTACACTTAGTGTCATGGAGAGGCCATTAACACTGTTCAGGAATCTGAGAAGGCTCTTTGGATCGCATTAGACCTACGCTGATAAAAGAAATATCTCAGTAAAAAGAGAAGAGAAGTTTTTGAGAAATTCTTGTGATCTGTGAATTGTTCTCACAGAGTTTCAACTTGTCTCAGAACAAGTTGCTAACACTCTTTTCTGGAATCTGCAAAGTGATATTTGAGCCAATAGAGGCCATGTGAAAAAGGAAATATCCTCGCATAATAACTAGAGAAGAGTTTCTGAGAGATTGTTTCTGATGGTACTTCATCACACAGAGTACCCCTTCCCTTCTTGGAACAGTTGCTAACACTGTTCTCGTGGATTAGCAAAGTGATATTTGGGAGCTCATTGAGGCTATGGTGAAAAAGGAAATATCCTCAGACAGAAAGTGGAAGAACCTCTGAGGAAACTGCATTGTGATGTGTGAATGTAACTCACAGAGTTACAAGTATCTCTTCAGTGATGAGTTTGATCACAGTTTCCTTGAAATCTGCATGGGATACTTTAGCGCAGTGAGCTCAGGTGAAAAAGGAAATATCCCTAGAAGAAACTAGAAAGAAGCTTCTTTAGAAACTTTTGGTGATGTGTGAATTCATCTCACAGAGTTAACTATGTTTCCTGGAGCAGGCACATACACCGTGTTTCCGGAATCTGAGAGGGGTACTCTGGATCGCATTGAGCCTACGCTGAAAAAGAAATATCATCAGTTAAAACGAGAAAGAAAGCTTCTGAGAACTTCTTTCGGATCTGGTGAATTCGTTCACAGACTAAACTATTGCTCAGAACAGTTTGCTACACTCTTTCGTGGGATCTGCAAAGTCATATGGGAGCCAATAGGGCCCATGGGTGAAAAAGGAAATATCCTCGATAATAAACTGAGAGAGAGGCTTTCTGAGAGATTGCTTTCTGATGTGTGATTCATCACACAGAGTTCCCCCTTCCTCTGGAACAGTTTGCTAACACGTTCTCGTGGATTCAGCAAAGTATATTGGGAGCTCATTGAGGCTATGGTTGAAAAGGAAAATATCCTCAGACAGAAATGGAAAGAACCCTCTGAGAAACTGCATTGTGATGTGTGAATGTAACTCACAGAGTTACAAGTTCTCTTCAGACGATGAGTTTGCTATCACAGTTTCCTGAAATATGCAATGGGATACTTCC
This sequence comes from Rhinopithecus roxellana, assembly GCF_007565055.1. Taxonomy (NCBI): domain Eukaryota; kingdom Metazoa; phylum Chordata; class Mammalia; order Primates; family Cercopithecidae; genus Rhinopithecus; species Rhinopithecus roxellana. The sequence goes on along the minus strand of NC_044554.1, from coordinate 102,895,869 downwards.
TAGCACAGTGAAGCTCATGGTGACAAAGAAATATCCTCAGAAGAAAACTAGAAAGAAGTTCTAGAAACTTCTGGTGATTGTGTGAATTCATCTCACAGAGTTACACTATGTTTCATGGAGCAGCCATTACACTGTCTTTCAGGAATCTGAGAAGGGCTTACTTTGGATCACATTGAGGCCTACGCTGAAAGGGAAATATCATCAGTTAAAAACGGGAAAGAAGTTTCTGAGAAACTTTTTGTGGTCTGTGAATTCGTTCACAGAGTACAACTATGCCTGAACACAGTTTTCACACAACTCTTTCGTGGAATCTGCAAAGTGATATTGGGGACCATAGAGGCCCATGGTGAAAAAGGAAATATCCAGATAATAACTAGAGAGAGATTCTGAGAGATTGCTTTCATGTGTGATTCATCACACAGAGTTCCACCCTTCCTTCTTGGAACAGTTTGCTACACTGTTCTGTGATTCAGCAAAGTGATATTGGAGCTCATTGAGGCTATGGTGAAAAAGAAAAACCTCAGAAGAAACTGGAAGAAGCCTTCTGATAACTGTTTGTGATGTGTGAATGTAACTCACAGAGTTACAAGGTTCCCTTAGTTCTGAGTTTGCTATCACAGTTTCCTGAAATCTGCAATGGGATACTTCTTAGTGCAGTGAAAGCTCCGTGACAAGGAAATATCACTCAGAAGAAAACTAGAAAGAAGCTTCTTAGAAAATTCTTGGTGAAGTGTGAATTCCTCTCACAGAAGGTACACTTATGTTTCAGGAGCAGGCCATTAAACTGTCTTTCAAATATCCGGGAAGGTTACTTGGATCGCATTGAGGCCTTATCTGGTAAAAGGAATATCAACAGTTAAATGAGAAAGAATCTTTCTGAGAAACTTCTTTGTGATCGTGAATTCGTCTCACAGAGTTACAACTTATTCCTAGAAACAAGTTTCTAACATCTTTTCGTGGAATTGCAAAGCGATATTTGGGAGCCAATAGAGGCCCGTGTTGAAAAAGGAAATATCTCGATAATAACTAGGAGAAGGTTTCTGAGAGATTGCTTTCTGATGTGTGACTTCATCACCGAGAGTTCCACCTTTCCTCTTGAACACTTTGCAACACTGTTCTGTGGATTCAGCAAAGTGATATTTGGGAGCTCATTGAGGGCTATGGTGAAAACGGAATATCCTCAACAGAAAGGTAGAACCTTCTGAGAAACTGCATTGTGAGTGTGAATGTAACTCACCGAGTTACAAGTTCTTCAGTGATGAGTTCTAATCACAGTTTCCTTGAAATCTGCAATGATGGGATACCTTCTTAGGCAGTTAGCTCACGTGCAAAGGAAATATCCTCAGAAGAAAACTAGAAAGAAAGAAACTGTCTTAGAAACTTCTTGGTGATGTGTGAATTCATCTCACAGAGTTACATTATGTTTTCTGGAGCAGGCCATTAACCCTGTCTTTCAGGAATTGAGAAGGGCTACTTTGGACACATTGAGGCCTACGCTGATAAAGACAATCATCATCACTCTTATCGAGTGAAGAAACCTGCTAAAGTGTATTTGGACTCAATTGAGGCCCATGGGGAAAAAGGAAATATTACTGTGAATAACTAGAGAGAAGGTTTCTGAGAGATTGCTTTCTGATGTGTGACTTCATCACACAGAGTTCCACCCTTCCCTTTGGAACAGTTTGCCAACACTGTGTCGTGGATTCAGCAAATGTGATATTTGGGAGTCATTGAGGGCTATGGTGAAAAAGGAAATATCCTCAGACAGAAACTGGAAAGAACCTTCTGAGAAACTGCATTGATGTGTGAAGTGCACTCAAGAGTTACACTTTCTCTTCAGTGACGAGTTTGCACACAGTTTCTTGAAATCTGCAATGGATCTTTTAGTGCAGAGAAGCTCACTGGACAAAGGAAATATCCTCAGAAGAAAACTAGAAAGAAGCTTTCTTAGAAACTTCTTGGTGATGTGGAATTCATCTCACAGAGTGTACACTTATGTTCAGGAGCAGGCTATTACACTCTAAAGAATCTGAGAAGGGCTATTTGGATCGCATTGAGGCATACGCTGAAAAGGAAAATCATCAGTTAAAAATGAGAAAGAAGCTTCTGAGAAACTTCTTTTTCATCTGTGAATTGTCTCACAGAGTTAAACTTATTGCTAGAACAAGTTGCAGTACTCTTTTCGTGGAATCTGCAAAGTATTTGTGGGAGCCCAAAGATACCATGGTGAAAAAGGAAATATCCTCGATAATAATAGAGGAAGGTTTCTGAGAGATTTGTTCTGATGTGTGACTTCATCACACCGAGTTCCACCCATCCCTTCTTGGAACAGTTTGCTAACACTGTTCTCGTGGATTCAGCAAAGTGATATTTGGAGCTCTTGGGGCTATGGTGAAAAAGAATATCCTCAGACAGAAACTGGAAAGAACAAATGAGAAACTGCATTGTGATGTGTGAATGTAACTCACAGAGTTACAAGTTCTCTTCTGTGACAGTTTGATCACAGTTTCCGAAATCTGCATGGATACCGTAGCCCAGTGAAGCTCACGGTGACAAAAGAAGAAATATCCTCAGAAGAAAAACTAGAAAGAACTTCTTTAAACTTTTGTGTATGTGTGAATTCATCTACAGAGTTACACTTAGTTGCATGAGGCAGGCCATTAACACTGTTCTTTCAGGAATCTGAGAGGGCTACTTTGGATCGCATGAGGCCTAGCTGATAAAGGAAATATAATCAGTTAAAAAGGAGAAAGAAGCTTTCTGAGAAACTTTTTGTGATCTGTGAATTCACTCACAGAGTTACAACTTAATCTCAGAACAGTTGCAACACTTTTCGTGATGAATCTGCAAAGTCATATTGGGAGCAATAGGGCCCATGGTGAGAAAAGGAATATCTTCAATAATAACCGAGAGAAGCTTCTGAGAGATTGCTTTCTGATGTGTGACTTCATCACACAGAGTTCCACCCTTCCTTTGGAAACAGTTTCTAACACTGTCTCGTTGATTCAGCAAAGTGATATTGGGAGCTCATTGAGGGCTATGTGTGAAAAAAAGATATCCAACAAAACTGGAAAGAACCCTTCTGAGAAAACTGCATGTGAGTGTGAATGTAACTCACAGAGGTACCAAGTTTCTCTTCAGTGATGAGTTGCTATCACAGTTTCCTTGAAATCTGCAATGGAATACTTCTACGCGGTGAAGCTACGGTGAAAAAGGAATATCCTCAGAGAAAAACTAGAAAAAGATTTCTTAGAAAATCTTGGTGATGGTGAATTCATCTCACAGAGTTACAGCTTATGTTTCATGGAGCAGGCCATTAACACTGTCTTTCAGGAGTTGAGAAGGCGCTTTTATCGCATTGACGCCTACGCTAATAAAGGAAATATCATCAGTTAAAAACGAGGAAGAATCTTTCTGAGAAACTTCTTGTGATCTGTGAATTCGTCTCACAGAGTTACATCTAATGCTCAGAACAAGTTTGCTACCACTCTTTCGTGGAACTGCAAAGTGATATTGGAGCCACTGAGGGCCCATGGTGAAAAAGGAAATTCCTCAGATAATAACTAGAGAGAAGGTTTCTGGGAGATTGCGTTCTGAGGTGTGACTTCATCCACACGAGTTCACCTTCCATTTTGGAACAGTTGCTAACACTGTTCTCGTGGATTCAGCAAGTGATATTGGGAGCTCATTGAGGGCTATGGTGAAAAAGGAAATATCTCAGACAGAAACTGGAAAGAAACCCTTCTGAGAACCTGCATTGTGATGTGTGAATATTACTCACAGAGTTACAAGTTTCTATTCAAGTGATGAGTTTGCTATCACAGTTTCCTTGAAACTGCAAGGGATACTTCTTAGCGCAGTGAAGCTACATGGTACAAAGGAAATATCCCAGAAGAAAACTAGAAAGAGCTTTCTAGAAACTTCTTGTGATGTGTGAATCATCTCACAGAGTTACACTTATGTTTCATGGAGCAGGGCATTACATGTCTTTCAGGAATCTGAGAAGGGCTACTTTGGATCGCATTGAGGCATCGCTGATAAAGGAAATATCTCAGTTAAAAAACGAGAAAGAGCTTTCTGAGAAACTTCTTTGTGATCTGTGAATTCGTCTCACAGAGTTACAACTTATTGCTCAGAACAAGTTTGCTAACACTCTTTTTGGAATCTGCAAAGTGATATTGGAGACCATTGAGGCCCATGGGGGAAAGGAATATCCCGGTAATAACGAGAGAAGCTGTTCTGGACAGATTGCTTTCTTATGTGAGTTCATCACACAGGTTTCCACCCTTCTTCTTGGAACAGTTGCTCACAGTCTTTGGTTTCGGAAACTGATATTTGATAGCTCCATGAGGGCTATGGTGAAAAAGGAAAAGGAAATCCTCAGACAGAAACCGAAGAAGAACTCTTCTGATGAAACTACATTGGATGTGTGAATGTAACTCAAGACTTACAAGTTTCCTTCCAGTCCTGACGTTTGCGATCTCAGTTTTCCCTTTGAATCTGCAATGGGTATACCTCTTAGCGCAGTGAAGCCTCACGGTGACACAAGAAATAGCCTGAAGAAGAAAGAAACAGAACGAAGCTTTCTTAGAAACTCTTGGTGATGTTTGGAATTCATCTCACGAGACTTACACTTAATGTTTCACTAGAGGCAGGACATTAACACTGCTTTCAGGATCGATAAGGCTTCTACTTTGATCACATTGAGGACTACGCTGATAAAGGAAATATCAGTTCAAAAACACGAGTGAGAAGCTTTCTGAGAAACTTCTTTATTGATCAGTGAACGTCTCACAGAGTTACAACTTATTCCTCAGAAAACAGTTTGCTAACAATCTTTCGTACAATATGCCAAGTGACATTTGGGAGGCCATGAGAGGCCCCTGCGATAAAGGAAATATCCTCGGAAAAATAACGAGAGTGAAGGTTTTCTGAGAGACTGCTTTCTGAGGTGGACTTAATCACAGAGAGTTCACCTTTGCCTTGCTTGGAACAGTTTGCTAACAAATGTCGCGAGGATGCAGAATGGGATATTCGGGAAGCTCATTGACGGCTCTGGTGGAAAAGGAAATATTTTCAGACAGAAACTGGAAAGAACCCTTCTGAGAAACTGCATTGTGAGTGTGATGAATGTAACTGACGAATTTACAAGTTTTCACTTCAGTAATGAGTTTTCCTATCACAGTTTCCTTGAAATCTGCAATGGGATACTTCTTATCGCACTGAGCTACACGGTTGACAAAGGAAATATCCTCAGAAGAAAACTAGAAAGAAACTTTCCTAGAAACTTCTTGGTGAGGTGTGAATTCATCTCACAGAGTTACACTTATTTTTCTTGGAGCAGGCCATTAACCCTGTCTTTCAGGAATCTGAGAAGGGCTACTTTGGAACGCTTTGAGGCCTACGCTGATAAAGGAAATATCATCAGTTAAAAACGAGAAAGAAGCTTTCTGAGAAACTTCACTGTGCTGTGTGAATTCGTCTCACAGAGTTACAACTTATTGCTCAGAACAAGTTTGCTAACATTCTTTTCGTGGAATCTGCAAAGTGATATTTGGGAGCCAATAGATTCCATGGGGAAAAAGGAAATATCCTCAGATAATAAGTAGAGAGAAGCTTTTGAGAGATTGCTTTTTCATGTGTGACTTCATCACACAGAATTCCACCCTTCCCTTTTTGGAACAGTTTGCTAACACTATTCTCGCGGATTCAGCAAAGTGATATTTCGGAGCTCACTGAGGGCTATGGTGAAAAAGGAAGTATCCTCAGACAGAAACTGGAAAGAACCGTTCTGAGAAACTGCATTGTGATGGGTGAATGTAGCTCACAGAGTTACAAATTTCTCTTCAGTGATGATTTTGCTATCACAGTGTCCTTGAAATCTGCAGTGGGATACTTCTTATCGTAGTGAAGCTCACGGTGACAAAGGAAATATCCTTAGAAGAAAACTAGAAAGTAGCTCACTTAGAAACTTCTTAGTGATGTGTGAATTCATCTCACAGAGTTACACTTCAGTTTCCTGGGGCAGGCGAATAACACTGTCTTTCAGGAATCAGAGAAGGGCTACTTTGGATCGCATTGAGGCCTACACTGATAAAGGAAATATCATCAGTTAAAAACGAGAAGGAAGCTTTCTGAGAAAGTTCTTTGTGATCTGTGATTTCGTCTCACAGGGTTACAACTTATTCCTCAGGAACAAGTTTGCTAACACTCTTTTCGTGGAATCTGCAAAATGATATTTGGGAGACCATTGAGGCCCAAGGGGAGATAGGAAATATAGTGCCATAAAAACTAGAAAGTAGCTTTCTGAGGGATTGCTTTCTGATGTGTGACTTCATCACACAGAGTTCCAAACCTTCCCTTTTTGGAACAGATTGCTAACACTGTTCTCGTGGATTCAGCAAAGTGATATTTGGTAGCTCATTGAGGTCTATGGTGAAAAAGGAAACATCCTCAGACAGTAAGTGGAGAGAACCCTTCTGAGAAACTGCACTGTGATGTGTGAATGTAACTCACAGAGTTACAAGTTTCTCTTCTGTGACGAGTTTGCTATCACAGTTTCCTTTAAATCTACAATGGGATACTTCTTAGCGGAGTGAAGCTCACGGTGACAAAGGAAATTTCCTCAGAAGAAAACTGGAAAGAAGCTTCCTTAGAAACTTCTTGGTGATGTGTGAATTCATCTCACAGAGTTACACTTATGTTTCATGCAGCAGGCCATTAAGGCTGTCTTTCAGGAATCTGGGAAGGGCTTCTTAGGATCGCCTTGAGGCCTACGCTGATAAAGGAAAGATCATCAGTTAAAAACGAGAAAGAAGCTTTCTGAGAAACTTCTTTGTGATCTGTGAATTCGTTTCACAGAGTTACAACTTATTACTCAGAACAAGTTTGCTAACACTCTTTTCGTGGAATCTGCAAAGTCATATTGGGGAGCCAATATAGGCACATGGTGAAAAAGGAAATAACTTACGATAATAACTAGAGGGAAGCTTTATGAGAGATTGCTTTCTGATGTGTGACATCATCACACAGATTTCCACCATCCCCTTCTTGGAATAGTTTGCTAACACTTTTCTCGTGGGTCCGTTAAAGTGATATTTGGGAGCTCATTGAGTGCTATTGTGAAAAAGGAAACATCCTTCGATAGAAACTGGAAATAACCCTTCTGAGAAACTGCATTGTGATGTGTGAATGTAACTCACAGTGTTACAAATCTGTCTTCAGTGAGGAGGTCGCTATCACAGTTTCCTTGAAATCTGCCATGGGATACTTCTTAGCGGAGTGAAGCTCACGGTGACAAAGGAAATATCCTCAGAAGAAAACTAGAAAGAAGCTTTCTTAGAAACTTCTTGGGGATGTGTGAATTCATCTCACAATGTTACTCTTATGTTTCATGGAGCAGGCCTTTAACACTGTCTTTCAGGAATCTGAGAAGGGCTACTTTGGATCGCATTGAGGCCTACGCTGATAAAGGAAATATCATCAGTTAAAAACGAGAAAGAAGCTTTCTGAGAAACTTCTTTGTGATCTGTGATTTCGTCTCACAGAGTTACAACACATTCATCAGGAACAAGTTTGCTAACACTCTTTTCGAGGAATCTGCCAAATGATATTTGGGAGACCATTGAGGTCCATGGGGAGAAATGAAATATAGTGCCATAATAACTTGAGAGAATCTTTCTGAGAGATTGCTTTCAGATGAGTGACTTCACCACACAGAATTCCACCCTTCCCTTCTTGGAACAGTTTGTAGACACTGTTCTCGTGGATTCAGCAAAGTGATATTTGGGAGCTCTTTGTGGGCTATGGTGAAAAAGGAAATATCCTCAGACAGAAACTGGAAAGAACCCTTCTGAGAAACGGCATTGTGATGAGTGAATGTAACTCACACAGTCAAAAGTTTCTCTTCATTGTTGACTTTGCTATCACAGTTTCCTTGAAATCTGCAATGGGATACTTCTTAGCATAGAGAAGCTCACGGTGACAAAGGAAATATCCTCAGAAGAAAACTAGAAAGAATCTTTCTTAGAAACTACTTGGTGATGTGTGAATTCAACTCACCGAGTTACAATTATGTTTCTTGGAGCAGGCCACTAACACTGTCTTTCAGGAATCTGAGAAGGGCTACTTTGGATCGCATTGAGGCTTACGCTAATAAAGGAAATATCATCAGTTAAAAACGAGAAAGAGGCTTTCTGAGAGACTTCTTGGTGATCTGTGAATTCGTCTCACAGCGTTGCAACTTATTGCTCAGAACAAGTTTGCTAACACTCTTTTCGTGGAATCTGCAAAGTGATATTTGGGAGCCAATGGAGGCCCATGGTGAAAAAGGAAATATCCTCGGATAATAACTACAGAGAAGCTTTCTGAGAGATTGCTTTCTGATGTGTGACATCATCACACAGAGTTCCACCCTTCCCTTCTTGGAAGAGTTTGCTAACACTGTTCTCATGGATTCAGCAAAGTGATATTTGGGAGCTCATTGAGGGGTAAGGTAATAAAGCAAATATCCTCAGACAGAAACTGGGAAGAACACTTCTGAGAAACTCCATTGTGATGTGTGAATGTAACTCAAAGAGTTACATGTTTCTCTTCAGTGATGGGTTTGCTATCACAGTTTCCTTGCAATCTGCAATGGGATACTTCTTAGGGCAGTGACGCTCATGGTGACAAATAAAATATCCTCAGAAGAAAACTAGAAAGAAGCTTTCTTAGAAACTTCTTGGTGAGGTGTGAATTCATCTCACTGAGTTACACTAATGTTTCATGGAGCAGACGATTAACACTGTCTTTCAGGAATCTGAGAAGGGCTACATTGGATCGCATTGAGGCCTATGCTGATAAAGGAAATATCATCAGTTAAAAACGAGAAAGAAGCTTTCTGAGAAACTTCGTTGTGATCTGTGAATTCGTCTAACAGAGTTACAACTTATTGCTCCGAACACGTTTGCTAACACTCTTTTCGTGGAATCTGCGAAGTGATGTTTGGGAGCCAATGGAGGCCCATGGTGAAAAAGGAAATGTCCTCAGATAATAACTAGAGAGAAGCTTTCTGAAAGATTGCTCTCTGATGTGTGACTTCATCACACAGAGTTCCAACCTTCCCTTCTTGGAACAGTTTGCTAACACTGTTCTCGTGGATTCAGCAAAGTGATATTTGGGAGCTGATTGAGGGCTATGGTGAAAAAGGAAATATCCTCAGACAGAAACTGGAAAGAACCCTTCTGAGAAGCTGCATTGTGATGTGTGAATGTAACTCAGAGAGTTACAAGTTTCTCTTCAGTGAAGAGTTTGCTATCACAGTTTCCTTGAAGTCTCCAAAGGGATACTTCTTAGCGCAGTGAAGCTTACGGTGCCAAAGGAAATATCCTCAGAAGAAAACTAGAAAGAAGCTTTCTTAGAAACTTCTTGGTGATGTGTGAATTCATCCCACAGATTTACACTTATGTTTCATGGAGCAGGCCATTAACACTGTCGTTCAGGATTCTGAGAAGAGCTCCTTGGGAACCCATAGAGGCCTACGCTGATAAAGGAAATATCATCCGTTAACAATGAGAAAGAAGTCTCTGAGAAACTCCTTTGTGATCTGTGAATTCGTCTCACAGAGTTACTACGTATTCCTCATTAAGAAGTTTGCTAACACTCTTTTCGTGGAATCTGCAAAGTGATATTTGGGAGACCATGGATGCCCATGGGGAAAAAGGAAATATCCTGCGATAATAACTAGAGAGAAGCTTTCTGAGGGATTGCTTTCTGATGTGTGACTTCATCACACAGAATTCCACTCTTCCCTTCTTGGAACAGTTGGCTAACACTGTTCTCGTGGATTCAGCAAAGTGATATTTGGGAGCTCATTGAGGGGTATGGTGATAAAGCAAATATCCTCAGTCAGAAACTGGGACGAACCCTTCTGAGAAACTCCATTGTGATGTGTGAATGTAACTCAAAGAGTTACATGTTTTTCTTCAGTGATGGTTTTGCTATCACAGTTTCCTTGCAATCTGCAATGGGATACTTCTTAGGGCAGTGACGCTCATGGTGACAAAGGAAATATCCTCAGAAGAAAACTAGAAAGAAGCTTTCTTAGAAACTTCTTGGTGAGGTGTGAATTCATCTCACAGAGTTACACTTATCTTTCATGGAGCAGACCATTAACACTTTCTTTCAGGAATCTGAGAAGGGCTACATTGGATCACATTGAGGCCTATGCTGATAAAGGAAATATCATCAGTTAAAAACGAGAAAGAAGCATTCTGAGAAACTTCGTTGTGATCTGTGAATTCGTCTAACAGAGTTACAACTTATTGCTCCGAACACGTTTGCTAACACTCTTTTCGTGGAATCTGCGAAGTGATGTTTGGGAGCCAATGGAGGCCCATGGTGAAAAAGGAAATATCTTCCGATAATAACTAGAGAGAAGGTTTCTGAGAGTTTGCTTTCTGATGTGTGATTTCATCACACAGAGTTCCAACTATCCCTTCTTGGAACAGTTTGCTAACAGTGTTCTCCTGGATTCAGCAAAGTCATATTAGGGAGCTCATTGAGGGCTATGGTTAAAAAGGATATATCCTCAGACTGAAACTGGAAAGAAACCTTCTGAGAAACCGCATTGTGATGTGAGAATGTAACTCACAGAGTTACAAGTTTCACTTCAGTGATGAGTTGGCTATCACAGTTTCCTTGAAATCTGCAATGGGATACTTCATATTATAGTGAAGCTCATGGTTACAAAGCAAATACCCTCAGAAGAAAACTAGAAAGAAGCTTTCTTAGAAACTTCTTGGTGATGTGTGAATTCATCTCACAGAGTTACACTTATGTTTCATGGAGCAGGCCATTAACAGTGTCTTTCAGGAATTTGTGAAGGGCAACCTTAAACGCATTGAGGCCTACGCTGATAAAGGAAATATCATCAGTTAAAAACGAGAAAGAATCTTTCTGAAAACTTCTTTGTGATCTGTGAATTCGTCTCACAGAGTTACCTCTTATTGCTCATAACAAGTTTGCTAACCCTGTTTCGTGGAATCTGCAAAGTGATATTTGGGAGCCAAGAGGCCCATGGTGAAAAAGGAAATATCCTGCGATAATAACTAGAGAGAAGCTTTCTGAGAGATTGCTTTCTGATGTGTGACTTCATCACACAAAGTTCCACCCTTACTTTCTTGGAGCAGTTTGCTAACACTGTTCTCGTGGAATCAGCAAAGTGATATTTGGGAGCTCATTGAGGGCTATGGTGAAAAAGGAAAAATCCTCAGACAGAAATTGGAAGGAACCCTTTCGAGTAACTTTATTGTGATGTATGAATGTATCTCCCAGAGTTACAAGTTTCTCTTCCGTGAGGAGTTTATTATCATAGTTTTCTTGAAATCTACACTGGGATACTTTTTAGCGCAGTGAAGCTCACAGTGACAAAGGAAATATACTCAGAAGAAAACTAGAAAGAAACGTTCGTAGAAACTTCTTGGTGATGTGTGAATTCATCTCACAGAGTTACACTTATGTTTCTTGGCGCAGGCCATTAACACTGTCTTTTATGAATCTGAGAAGGGCTACTTTGGATCGCATTGATGCCTAAGCTGGTAAAGGAAATATCATCAGTTAAAAATGAGAAAGACGCTTTCTGAGAAACTTCATTGTGATGTGTGAATTCGTGTCACAGAGTTACAACTAATTGCTCAAAACAAGTTTGGTAACACTCTTTTCGTGGAATCTGCAAAGTGATATTTGGGAGCTAATAGATTCCATGGGGAAAAAGGAAATATAATCAGATAATAAGTAGACAGAAGCTTTCTGAGAGATTGCTTTCTGATGTGTGACTTCATCACACAGAATTGTACCCTTCCTATCTCGGAACAGTTTGCTAACACTGTTCTCGTGGATTCAGCAAAGTGATATTTGGGAGCTCATTGAGCACTACGGTGTAAAAGGAAATATCCTCAGACAGAAACCGGAAAGAACCCTTCTGAGAAACTGCATTGTGATGTGTGAACGTAACTCACAGAGTTACAAGTATCTTTTCAGGATGAGTTTGCTATCACAGTTTCCTTGAAATCTGCAATGGGATACTTCTCAGCGCCGTGACGGTCACGGTGACAAAGGAAATATCCCCAGAAAAAAACCAGAAAGAAGCTGCCTTAGAAACTTCTTGGTGATGTGTGAATTCATCTCACAGAGTTACACTTATGTTTCATGGAACAGGCCATTAACACTGTCTTTCAGGAATCTGAGAAAGGCTACTTTGGATCGCAATGAAGCCTACGCTGATAAAGGAAATATCATCAGTTAAAAACAAGAAAGAAGCTTTCTGAGAAACTTCTTTGTGAGCTGTGAATTCGTCTCACAGAGTTACAACTTATTCCTCAGGAACAAGTTTGCTAACACTCTTTTCGTGGTATATGCAAAGTCATATTTGGGAGCCAATAGAGGCCCATGGTGAAAAAGGAAATATCCGGCGATAATAACTAGAGGGAAGCTTTCTGAGAGATTGCTTTCTGATGTGTGACTTCATCTCACAGAATTCCACCCTTCCCTTCTTTTAACAGTTTGCTAACACTGTTCTCGTGGATTGCGCAAAGTGATATTTGGGAGCTCATTGAGTGCTATGGTGAAAAAGGATATATCCTCAGACAGAAACTGGAACGAACCCTTCTGAGAAACTGCATTTTGATGTGTGAATGTAACTCACAGAGTTACAAGTATCTTTTCAGGATGAGTTTGCTATCACAGTTTCCTTGAAATCTGCAATGGGATACTCCTTAGCGCAGTGAAGCTCACGGTGTCTAAGGAAATGTCCTCCAACGAAAACTAGAAAGAAGCTTTCTTAGAAACTTCTTGGTGATGTGTGAATTCATCTCACAGAGTTACACTTATGGTTCAAGGAGCAGGCCATTAACACTGTCTTTCAGGAATCTGGGAAGGGCTACTTAGGATCGCATTGAGGCCTACGCTGATAAAGGAAATATCATCATTTAAAAACGAGAAGGAAGCTTTCTGAGAAACTTCTTTGTGATCTGTGAATTCGTCTCACAGAGTTACAACTTATTACTCAGAATAAGTCTGCTAACACTCTTTTCGTGGAATCTGCAAAGTCATATTTGGGAGCCAATATAGGCACATGGTGAAAAAGGAAATATCTTACGATAACTAGAGGGAAGCTTTATGAGAGATTGCTTTCTGATGTGTGACATCATCACACAGAGTTCCACCCTTCCCTTCTTGGAACAGTTTGCTAACACTTTTCTCATGGATTCAGCAAAGTGATATTTCGGAGCTCATTGAGTGTTATGGTGAAAAAGGAAATATCCTCAGAGAGAAACTGGAAAGAGCCCTTCTGAGAAACTGCATTGTGATGTGGGAATGTAACTCACAGAGTTACAAGTTTCTCTTCTGTGACGAGATTGCTATCACAGTTTCCTTTTAATCTGCAATGGGATACTTCTTAGTGGAAAGAAGCTCACGGTGACAAAGGAAATATCCTCAGAAGAAAACTGGAAAGAAGCTTCCTTAGAAACTTCTTGGTGATATGTGAATTCATCTCACAGAGTTACACTTATGTTTCATGGAGCAGGACATTAACACTGTCTTTCAGGTATCTGAGAAGGGCTACTTTGGATCGCAATGAGGACTACGTTGATAAAGGAAGTATCATCAGTTAAAAACGAGAAGGAAGCTTCCTGAGAAACTTCTTTGTGATCTGTGAATTCTTCTCACAGAGTTACAACTTATTGATCAGGACAAGTTAGCTAACACTCTTTTCGTGCAATCTGCAAAGTGATGTTTGGAGACAATGGAGACCCATGGTGAAAAAGGAAATATCCTCCAATAATAACTAGAGAGAATCTTTCTGAGAGATTGCTTTCTGACGTGTGACTTCACCACACAGAATTCCACCCTTCCCTTCTTGGAACAGTTTGTTAACACTGTTGTCGTGGTTTCAGCAAAGTGATATTTAGGAGCTCATTGAGGGCTATGGTGATACAGCAAATAACCTCAGACAGAAACTGGAAAGAACCCTTCTGAGAAACTGCATTGTGATGTGTGAATGTATCTCACAGAGTTCCACGTATCTCCTCAGGGATGAGATTGCTATCACAGTTTCCTTGAAATCGGCAATGGGATACTTCTCAGCGCAGTGAAGGACATGGTGACAATGGAAATATCCTCAGAAGGAAACTAGAAATAATCTTACTTATAAAGCTTTTGGTGATGTGTGAATTCGTCTCACAGAGTTACACTTACGTTTCATGGAGCAGTCAATTAACACTGTCTTTCAGGAATCTGAGAAGTGCTACTTTGGATCGCATTGAGGCTTACGCTGATAAAGGAAATATCATCAGTTAAAAACGAGAAAGAAGCTTTCTGAGAAATTCTTTGTGATCTGTGAATTCGTCTCACAGAGTTACAACTTATTGCTCAGAACGAGTTTACTAACACTCTTTTCGTGGAAACTGCAAAGTCATATTTGGGAACCAATAGAAGCCCATGGTGAAAAAGGAAAAGTCCTCAGATAATAACTAGATGGAATCTTCTGAGAGATTGCCTTCTGATGTGTGACTTCATCACACAGAGTTCAACCCTTCCCTTCTTGGAACAGTTTGCTAGCACTGTTCTCGTGGATTCAGCAAAGTGATATTTGGTAGCTCATTGAGAGCTATGGTGAAAAAGCAAATATCCTCAGACAGAAACTGGAAAGAACCCTTCTGAGAAACTGCATTGTGAAGTGAGAATGTAACTCACAGGGTTACAAGTTTCTCATCAGTGACGAGTTTGCAATCACAGTTTCCTTGAAATCTGGAATGGGATACTTCTTAGCGCAGTGAAGATCACGGTGACAAAGGAAATATCCTCAGAAGAAAACTAGAAAGAAGCTTTCTTAGAAACTTCTTGGTGATGTGTGAATTCATCTCAGAGAGTTACACTCATGTTTCATGGAGCAGGCCATCAACACTCTCTTTCAGGAATCCGAGAAGGGCTACTTTGGATCGCATTGAGGCCTACATTGATAAAGGAAATATCATCAGTTAAAAACGAGAAAGAAGATTTCTGAGAAACTTCTTTGTGATCTGTGAATTCGTCTCACGCAGTTACAACCTATTGCTCAGAACCAGTTTGCTAACAGTCTTTTCGTGGAATCTGAGAAGTCATATTTGGGAGCGCATTGAGGCCCATGGTGAAAAAGGAAATATCCTCGGATAATAACTAGGGAGAAGCTTTCTGAGAGATTGCCTTCTCATGTGTGACTTCATCCCACAGAGTTCCATCTTTCCCTTCTTGGAACAGTTTGCTAACACTGTTCTCGTGGATGCAGCAAAGTGATATTTGGGAGCTCATTGAGGGCTATGGCGAAAAAGGAAATATCCACAGAAGAAAACTAGACCGAAGCTTTCTTAGAAACTTCCTAGTGATGTGTGAATTCATCTCTCAGAGTTACACTTATGTTTCGTGGAGCAGTCCATTAACACTGTCTTTGAGGAACCTGAGAAGGGCTACTTTGGATCGCACTGAATCCTACGCTGATAAAGGAAATATCATCAGTTAAAAACGAGAAGGAAGCTTTCTGAGAAACTTCTTTGGGATCTGTGAATTCGTCTTACAGAGTTCCAACTTATTCCTCAGAACAAGTTTGCTAACACTCTTCTCGTGGAAACAGCAAACTGATATTTGGGAGCCCTTAGGGGCCCATGGTGAAAAAGGAAGTATCGTCACATAATAATTAGAGAGAAGCTTCCTGAGAGATTGCTTTCTGATGTGTGACTTCATCACACAGAGTTGCACCCTTCCCTTCTTGGAACAGTTTGCTAACAGTGTTCTCGTGGATTAAGCAAAGTAATATTTGGGAGCTCATTGAGGGCTATGGTAAAAAAGGAAATATCCTCACATAATAACTAGAGAGAAGCTCTCTGAGAAACTGCATTGCCATGTGTGAATGCAACTCACAGAGTTACACGTTTCTCTTCAGTGATCAGTTTGTTCACAGATATTTGGAAATCTGCCATTACATATTTCATAGCGCAATGAAGCTTACTGTGACAAAGCAAACATCCTCAGAAGAAAAGTAGAAAGAAGCTTTCCTAGAAACTTCTTGGTGATGTGTGAATTCATCTCACAGAGTTACACTTATGTTTCGTGGAGCAGTCCATTAACATTGTCTTTGAGGAACCTGAGAAGGGCTTCTTTGGATCGCATTGAGGCCTACGCTGATAAAGGAAATTTCATCAGTTCAAAACGTGAAAGAAGCTTTCTGAGAAACTTCTTTCTGATCTGTGAGTTCATCTCAGAGACTTATAACTTAGGCCTCAGGAAGCAATTTGCTAACACTCTTTTCGTGGAAACTGCAAAGTGATATTTGGGAGCCCATAGGGGCCCATGGTGAAAAAGGAAATGTCCTCACATAATAACTAGAGAGAAGCTTTCTGAGAGATTGCTATCTGATGTGTGACTTCATCATCCAGAGATTCACCCTTCCCTTGTTGGAACAGTTTGCTAACAGTGTTCTCGTGGATTAAGCAAAGTGATATTTGGGAGCTCATTGAGGGCTATGGTGAAAAAGGAAATATCCTCACATAATAACTATAGAGAAGCTTTCTGAGAGATTGCTTTCTGATGTGTGACTTCATCACCCAGAGTTCCACCCTTCCCTTCTTGGAACAGTTTGCTAACAGTGTTCTCGTGGATTAAGCAAAGTGATATTTGGGAGCTCAGTGAGGGCTATGGTCAAAAAGGAAATATCCTCACATAATAACTAGAGAGAAGCTCTCTGAGAAACTGCATTGCCATGTGTGAATGCAAATCACAGCGTTACACGTTTCTCTTCAGTGATCAGTTTGTTCACATAGTTTTCTGGAAATCTGCCATTAGATACTTCATAGCGCAATGAAGCTTACTGTGACATACATAGCAAACATCCTCAGAAGAAAAGTAGAAAGAAGCTTTCTTAGAAACTTCTTGGTGATGATTGAATTCATCTCACAGAGTTACACTTATGTTTCGTGGAGCAGTCCATCAACACTGTCTTTGAGGAACCTGAGAAGGGCTTCTTTGGATCGCATTGAGGCGTACGCTGATAAAGGAAATTTCATCAGTTCAAAAGGTGAAATAAGCTTTCTGAGAAACTTCTTTCTGATCTGTGAGTTCATCTCACAGACATATAACTTAGGGCTCAGGAAGCAATTTGCTAACCCTCTTTACGTGGAAACTGCAAAGTGATATTTGAGAGCCCATAGTGGCCCATGGTGAAAAAGGAAATATCCTCACATAATAATTAGAGAGAAGCTTTCTGAGAGATTGCTTTTTGATGTGTGACTTCATCACACAGAGTTCCACCCTTCCCTTCTTGGAACAGTTTGCTAAAAGTGTTCTCATGGATTAAGCAAAGTGATATTTGGGAGCTCATTGAGGGTTATGGTGAAAAAGGAAATATCCTCACATAATAACTAGAGAGAAGCTTTCTCAGAGATTGCTTTCTGATGTCTGACTTCATCACACAGAGTTCCACCCTTCCGCTTCTTGGAAGTGATTGCTAAGACTCTTGTCGTGGATTCTGCAAAGTGAAATTTGGGAGCTCTTTGAGGGCTATGGTGAAAAAGGAAATATCCTCACATAATAACTAGAGAGAAGTTCTCTGAGAAACTGCATTGCCATGTGTGAATGCAACTCACAGAGTTACACGTTTTTCTTCAGTGATCAGTTTGTTCACACAGTGTTCTGGAAATCTGAAATTAGATACTTCATAGCACAATGAAGCTTACTGTGACATAGCAAACATCCTCAGAAGTAAAGTAGAAAATAGCTTTCTTAAAAACTTCTTGGTGATGTGGGAATTCATCTCACAGAGTTACACTTATGTTTCGTGTAGCAGTCCATTAACACTGTCTTTGAGGAAACTAACAAGGGCTTCTTTGGATCGCATTGAAGCCTACGCTGATAAAGGAAATTTCATCAGTTCAAAACGTGAAAGAAGCTTTCTGAGAAACTTCTTTCTGATCTGTGAGTTCATCTCACAGACTTATAACTTAGGCCTCAGGAAGCAATTTGCTAACACTCTTTTCGTGGAAACTGCTAAGTGATATTTGGGAACCCATAGGGGCCCATGGTGAAAAGGGAAATATCCTCACATAATAATTAGAGAGAAGCTTTCTCAGAGATTGCTTTCTGATGTGTGACTTCATCACCCAGAGTTGCACCCTTCCCTTCTTGGAACAGTTTGCTAACAGTGTTCTCGTGGATTAAGCAAAGTGATATTTGGGAGCTCATTGAGGGCTATGGTGAAAAAGGGAATATCCTCCCATAATAACTAGAGAGAAGCTCTCTGAGAAACTGCATTGCCATGTGTGAATGCAACTCACAGAGTTACACGTTTCTCTTCAGTGATCAGTTTCTTCACACAGTTTTCTGGAAATCTGCCATTAGATACTTCATAGCGCAGTGAAGCTTACTGTGAAAAAGCAAACATCCTCAGAAGAAAAGTAAAAAGAAACTCTCTTGGAAACTTCTTGCTAAATTGTGAATTCATCTCACAGAGTTGCACTTATGTTTCATGGAGCAGTCCATTAACACTGTCTTTGAGGAACCTGAGAAGGGCTTCTTTGGATGGCATTGAGGCCTACGCTGATAAAGGAAATTTCATCAGTTAAAAACGTGAAAGAAGCTTTCTGAGAAACTTCTTTCTGATCTGTGAGTACGTCTCACAGACATATAACTTAGGCCTCAGGAAGCAATTTGCTAACACTCTTTTCGTCGAAATTGCAAAGAGATATTTGGGAGCCGGTAGAGGCCCATGGTGAAAAAGGAAATAATCTCACATAATAATTAGAGAGAAGCTATCTGAGAGATTGCTTTCTGATGTGGGACTTCATCACCCAGAGTTGCACCCTTCCCTTCTTGGAACAGTTTGCTAACAGCGTTCTCGTGGATTAAGCAAAGTGATATATGGGAGCTCATTGAGGGCTACGGTGAAAAAGGACATATCCTCACATAATAACTAGAGAGAAGCTCTCTGAGAAACTGCATTGCCATGTGTGAATGCAACTCACAGAGTTACACGTTTCTCTTCAGGGATCAGTTTGTTCACAGTTTTCTGCAAATCTGCCCTTAGATACTTCATAGCGCAATGAAGCTTACTGTGACAAAGCAAACATCCTCAGAAGAAAAGTAGAAAGAAACTTTCTTAGAAGCTTCTTGGTGATGTGTGAATTCATCTCACAGAGTTACACTTATGTTTCCTGGAGCAGTCCATTAACACTGTCTTTGAGGAACCTGAGAAGGGCTTCTTTGGATCGCATTGAGGCCTACGCTGATAAAGGAAATTTCATCAGTTCAAAACGTGAAAGAAGATTTCTGAGAAACTTCTTTCTGATCTGTGAGTTCATCTCACAGACTTATAACTTAGGCCTCAGGAAGCAATTTGCTAACACTTTTTTCGTGGAAACTGCATAGTGATATTTCGGAGTGCATAGGGGACCATGGTGAAAAAGGAAATATCCTCACATAATAATTAGAGAGAAGCTTTCTGAGAGATTGCTATCGGATGTGTGACTTCATCACCCAGAGTTCCACCCTTCCCTTCTTGGAACAGTTTGCTAACAGTGTTCTCGTGGATTAAGCAAAGTGATATTTGGGAGTTCATTGAGTGCTATGGTGAAAAAGGAAATATCCTCACATAATAACTTGAGAGAAGGTCTCTGACAAACTGCATTGCCATGTGTGAATGCAACTCACAGAGTTACACGTCTCTATTCAGTGATCAGTTTGTTCACACACTGTTCTGGAAATTTGCCATTAGACACTTCATAGCGCAATGAAGCTTACTGTGACAAAGCAAACATCCTCAGAAGAAAAGTAGAAAGAGACTTTCTTAGAAACTTCTTGGTGATGTGTGAATTCATCTCACAGAGTTACACTTACGTTTCGTGGAGCAGTCCATTAACACTGTCTTTGAGGAACCTGAGAAGGGCTTCTTTGGATCGCACTGAGGCCTAAACTGATAAAGGAAATTTCATCAGTTCAAAACGTGAAAGAAGCTTTCTGAGAAAATTCTTTCTGATCTGCGAGTTCATCTCAAAGACTTATAACTTTGGCCTCAGGAAACAATTTGCTAACTCTCTTTTCGTGGAAACTGCAAAATGATATTTGGGAGCCCATAGGGGCTAATGGTGAAAAAGGAAATATCCTCACATAATAACTAGAGAGAAGCTTTCTGAGAGATTGCTTTCTGATGTGTGACTTCATCACCCAGAGTTGCACCCTTCCTTTATTGGAACAGATTGCTAACAGTGTTCTCGTGGACTAAGCAAAGTGATATTTGGGAGCTCATTGAGGGCTATGGAGAAAAAGGAAATATCCTCACATAATAACTAGAGGGAAGTTCTCTGAGAAACTGCATTGCCAATGTGAATGCAACTCACAGAGTTACACGTTTCTCTTCAGTGATCAGTTTGTTCACACAGTTTTCTGGAAATCTGCCATTAGATACTTCATAGCGCAATGAAGCTTACTGTGACAAAGCAAACATCCTCAGAAGAAAAGTAGAAAGAAGCTTACTTAGAAACTTCTTGGTAATGTGTGAATTCATCTCACAGAGTTACACTTATGTTTCGTGGAGCAGTCCATTAACACTGTCTTTGAGGAACCTGAGAAGGGCTTCTTTGGATCGCATTGAGGCCTATGCTGATAAAGGAAATTTCATCAGTTCAAAACGTGAAAGAAGCTTTCTGAGAAACTTCTGTCTCATCTGTGAGTTCATTTCACAGACGTGTAACTTAGGCCTCAGGAAGCAATTTGCTAACACTCTTTTCGGGGAAACTGCAAAGTGATATTTCGGAGCCCATAGGGGCCCATGGTGAAAAAGGAAATATCCTAACATAACAACTAGAGAGAAGCTTTCTGAGAGATTGCTTTCTGATGTGTGACTTCATCACCCTGAGTTGCACCCTTCCCAGCTTGGAACA
Source organism: Rhinopithecus roxellana (assembly GCF_007565055.1). Lineage (NCBI taxonomy): Eukaryota > Metazoa > Chordata > Mammalia > Primates > Cercopithecidae > Rhinopithecus > Rhinopithecus roxellana. Next base: position 102,874,924 of record NC_044554.1, on the reverse strand, counting down.
GTTTGCTAACAGTGTTCCCGTGGATTAAGCAAAGTGATATTTGGGAGCTCTTTGAGGGCTATGGTGAAAAAGGAAATATCCTCACATAATAATTAGAGAGAAGCTCTCTGAGAAACTGCATTGCCATGTGTGAATGCAACTCACAGCGTTACACGTTTCTCTTCAGTGATCAGTTTGTTCACACAGTTTTCTAGAAATCTGCCATTAGATACTTGATCGCGCTATGAAGCTTACTGTGACGAAGCAAACATCCTCATGAGAAAAGTAGAAAGAAGCTTTCTTAGAAACTTCATGGTGATGTGTGAATTCATCTCACAGAGTTACACTTATGTTTCATGGAGCAGTCCATTAACACTGTCTTTGAGGAACCTGACAAGGGCTTCTTTGGATCGCATTGAGGCCTACGCTGATCAAGGAAATTTCATCAGTACAAACGTGAAAGAAGCATTCTGAGAAACTTCTATCTGATCTGTGAGATCATCTCACAGACTTATAACTTATGCCTCAGGAAGCAATGTGCTAACACTCTTTTCGTGGAAATTGCAAAGAGATATTTGGGAGCCCATAGGGGCCCATGGTGAAAAAGGAAATAATCTCACATAATAATTAGAGAGAAGCTATCTGAGAGATTGCTTTCTGATGTGGGACTTCATCACCCAGAGTTGCACCCTTCCCTTCTTGGAAGAGATTGCTAACAGCGTTCTCGTGGATTAAGCAAAGTGATATTTGGGAGCTCATTGAGGGCTACGGTGAAAAAGGACATATCCTCACATAATAACTAGAGAGAAGCTCTCTGAGAAACTGCATTGCCATGTGTGAATGCAACTCACAGAGTTACACGTTTCTCTTCAGGGATCAGTTTGTTCACACAGTTTTCTGCAAATCTGCCCTTAGATACTTCATAGCGCAATGAAGCTTACTGTGACAAAGCAAACATCCTCAGAAGAAAAGTAGAAAGAAACTTTCTTAGAAACTTCTTGGTGATGTGTGAATTCATCTCAAAGAGTTACACTTATGTTTCGTGGAGCACTCCAATAACACTGTCTTTGAGGAACCTGAGAAGGGCTTCTTTGGATCGCATTGAGGCCTACGCTGATAAAGGAAATTTCATCAGTTCAAAACGTGAAAGGAGCTTTCTGAGAAACTTCTTTCTGATCTGTGAGTTCACCTCACAGACTTATAACTTAGGCCACAGGAAGCAATTTGCTAACACTCTTCGTGGAAACTGCAAAGTGATATTTGGGAGCCCATACGGGCCCATGGTGAAAAAGGAAATATCCTCACATAATAATTAGAGAGAAGCTTTCTGAGAGATTGCTTTCTGATGTGTGACTTCATCACCCAGAACTCCAACCTTCCCTTCTTTGAACAGTTTCTTAACAGTTTTCTCGTGGATTAAGCAAACTGATAATTGGGAGCTCATTGAGGGCTATGGTGAAAAAGGAAATATCCTCACATAATAACTACAGAGAAGCTCTCTGAGAAACTGCATTGCCATGTGTGAATGCAACTCACAGAGTTACACGTTTCCCTTCAGTGATCAGTTTGTTCACACAGTTTTCTGGAAATCTGCCATTAGATACCTCATAGCGCAAAGAAGCTTACTGTGACATAGCAAACATCCTCAGAAGAAAAGTAGAAAGAAGCTTTCTTAGAAACTTCTTGGTGATGTGTGAATTCATCTCACAGAGTTACACTTATGTTTCGTGGAGCAGTCCATTAACACTGTCTTTGAGAAACCTGAGAAGGGCTTCTTTGGATCGCATTGAGGCCTATGCTGATAAAGGAAATATCATCAGTTCAAAACGTGAAAGAAGCTTTCTGAGAAACTTCTTTCTTATCTGTGAGTTCATCTCACAGACGTATAACTTAGGCCTCAGGAAGCAATTTGCTAACACTCTTTTCGTGGAACCTGCAAAGTGATATTTGGGAGCCCATATTGGAAAAGGTGAAAAAGGAAATATCCTCACTAATAACTAGAGAGAAGCTTTCTGAGAGATTGCTTTCTGATGTGTGACTTCATCACCCAGAGTTCCACCCTTCCCTTCTTGGAACAGTTTGCTAACAGTGTTCTCGTGGATTAAGCAAACTGATATTTGGGAGCTCATTGAGAGCTATGGTGAAAAAGGAAATATCCTCACATAATAACTAGAGAGAAGCTCTCTGAGAAACTGCATTGCCCTGTGTGAATGCAACTCACAGAGTTACACGTTTCTCTTCAGTGATCAGTTTGTTCACACAGTTTTCTGGAAATCTGCCATTAGATATTTCATAGCGCAATGAAGCTTACTGTGACAAAGCAAATATCCTCAGAAGAAAAGTAGAAAGAAGCTTTCTTAGAAACTTCTTGGTGATGTGTGAATTCATCTCACAGAGTTACACTTATGTTTCGTGGAGCAGTCCGTTAACACTGTCTTTGAGGAAACTGAGAAGGGCTAGTTTGGATCGCATTGAGGCCTACGCTGATAAAGGAAATTTCATCAATTCAGAACGTGAAAGAAGCTTTCTGAGAAACTTCTTTCTGATCTGGGAGTTCATCTCACAGTCTTATAACTTAGGCCTAGGAAGCAATTTGATAACACACTTTTCGTGGGACTGCAAAGTAATATTTGTTAGCCCCCAGGGGCCCATGGTGGAAAAGGAAATATCCTCACATAATAATTAGAGAGAAGCTTTCTGAGAGATTGCTTTCTGATGTGTGACTTCATCACTCAGAGTTCCACCCTTCCCTTCTTGGGACAGTTTGCTAACAGTGTTCTCATGGATTAAGCAAAGTGAAATTTGGTAGCTCATTGAGGGCTATGGTGAAAAAGGAAATATACTCACATAATAACTAGAGAGAAGCTCACTGAGAACGTGCATTGCCATGTGTGAATGCAACTCACAGAGTTACACGTTTTTCTTCAGTGATCAGTTTGTTCACACAGTTTCCTGGAAATCTGCCTTTAGATACTTCATAGCTCAATGAAGCTTACAGTGACAAAGCAAACGTCCTCAGAAGAAAAGTAGAAAGAAACTTTCTTGGAAACTTCTTGGTAATGTGTGAATTCATCTCACAGAGTTACACTTATGTTTCCTGGATCAGTCGTCTAACACTGTCTTTCAGGAACCTGAGTAGGGCTTCTTTAGATCGCAATGAGGCCTACGATGATAAAGGACATTTCATCAGTCCAAACGTGAAAGAAGCTTTTTGAGAAACTTCTTTCTGATCTGTGAGTTCATCTCACAGACTTTTAACTTAGCCCTCAGGAAGCAAATTGCTAACACACCTTTCGTGGAAACTGCAAAGTGATATTTGGGAGCCCATAGGGGCCCATTGTGGAAAAGGAAATATCCTCACATAATAATTAGAGAGAAGCTTTCTGAGATATTGCTTTCTGATGTGTGACTTCATCACCCAGAGTTCCACCCTTCCCTTCTTGGAACAGATTGCTAACAGTGTTCTTGTGCATTAAGCAAAGTGAAATTTGGTAGCTCATTGAGGGCTATGGTGAAAAAGGAAATATACTCACATAATAACTGGAGAGAAGATCACTGAGAACCTGCATTGCCATGTGTGAATGCAACTCACAGAGTTACACGTTTTTATTCAGTGATCAGTTTGTTCACACAGTTTTCTGTAAATCTGCCTTTAGACACCTCATAGCGCAATGAAGCTTACTGTGACAAAGCAAACGTCCTCAGAAGAAAAGTAGAAAGAAACTTTCTTGGAAACTTCTTCGTAATGTGTGAATTCATCTCACAGAGTTACAATTTGGTTTCGTGGAGCAGTCCATTAACATTGTCTTTGAGGAACCTGAGTAGGGCTTCTTTGGATCGCATTGAGGCCTACGCTGATAAAGGAAATTTCATCAGTTCAAAACGTGAAAGAAGCTTTCTGAGAAACTTCTTTCTGATCTGTGAGTTCATCTCACAGACTTATAAATTAGGCCTCAGGAAGCAATTAGTTAACACAATTTTCGTGGAAACTGCAAAGTGATATTTGGTAGCCCTTAGGGGCTCATGGTGAAAAAGGAAATATCCTCACATAATAACTACAGAGAAGCTTTCTGAGAGATTGCTTTAGGATGTGTGACTTCATTACACAGAGTTCCACCCTTCCCTTCTTGGAACAGATTGCTAAGACTGTTGTCTTGGTTTCTGCAAAGTGATATTTGGGAGCTCATTGAGGGCTATGGTGAAAACGGAAGTATCCTCACATAATAACTAGAGAGAAGTTCTCTTAGAAACTGCCTTGCCATGTGTGAATGCAACTCAAAGAGTTACACGTTTCTATTCAGTGATCAGTTTGTTCACACAGTTTTCTGGAAACCTGCCATTAGATACTTCATAGCACAATGAAGCTTACTGTGACAAAGCAAACATCCTCAGAAGAAAAGTAGAAAGAAGGTTTCTTAGAAACTTCTTGGTAATGTGTGAATTCATCTCACAGAGTTACACTTATGTTTCGTGGAGCCGTCCATTAACACTGTCTTTGAGGAACCTGAGTAGGGCTTCGTTGGATCGCATTGAGGCCTACACTGATAAAGGAAATATCATCAGTTCAAAACGTGAAAGAAGCTTTCTGAGAAACTTCTTTCTGATCTGTGAGTTCATCTCACAGACTTATAACTTAGGCCTCAGGAAGCAATTTGCTAACACAATATTCGTGGAAACTGCAAAGTGATATTTGGTAGCGCATAGGGGCCCATGGTGAAAAAGGAAATATGCTCACATAATAACTAGAGAGAAGCTTTCTGAGAGATTGCTTTCTCAACTGTGACTTCATCACACAGAGTTCCACCCTTCCCTTCTTAGAACAGATTGCTAAGACTCTTGTCATGGATTCTGCAAAGTGATATTTGGGAGCTCATTGAGGGCTATGGTGAAAAAGGAAATATCCTCACATAATAACTAGAGAGAAGCTCTCTGAGAAACTGCATTGCCATGTGTGAATGCAACTCACAGAGGTACACGTTTCTCTTCAGTGATCAGTTTGTTCACACAGTGTTCTGGAAATCTGCCATTAGATACTTCATAGCGCAATGAAGCTTACTGTGACAAAGCAAACATCCTCAGAAGAAAAGTAGAAAGAAGCTGTCGTAGAAACTTCCTGGTGATGTGTGAATTCATCTCACAGAGTTACACTTATGTTCGGTGGAGCAGTCCGTTAACACTGTCTTTGAGGAACCTCAGAAGGGCTTCTTTGGATCGCATTGAGGCCAACCCTGATAAAGGAAACTTCATCAGTTCAAAACGTGAAATAAGCTTTCTGAGAAACTTCTTTCTGATCTGTGAGTTCATCTCACAGACTTATATCTTAGGCCTCAGGAAGCAATTTGCTAACACTCTTTTCATGGAAACTGCAAAGTGATATTTGGGAGCCCATAGGAGCCCATGGTGAAAAAGGAAATATCCTCACATAATAACTAGAGAGAAGCTTTCTGAGAGATTACTTTCTGATGTGTGACTTCATCACACAGAGATCCACCCTTCCCTTCTTAGAACACATTGCTAACACTCTTGTCGTGGATTCTGCAAAGTGATATTTGGGAGCTCTTTGAGGGCTATGGTGAAAAAGGAAATATCCTCACATAATAACAAGAGAGAAGCTCTCTGAGAAACTGTATTGCCATGTGTGAATGCAACTCACAGAGTTACACTTTTGTCTTCAGTGATCAGTTTGTTCACACAGTTTTCTGGAAATCTGCCATTAGATACTTCATAGCGCAATGAAGCTTACTGTGACAAAGCAAACAACCTCAGAAGAAAAGTAGAAAGAAGCTTTCTTAGAAACTTCTTGGTAATGTGTGAATTCATCTCACAGAGTTACACTTATGTTTCGTGGAGCAGCCCGTTAAAACTGTCTTTGAGGAACCTGAGAAGGGCTTCTTTGGATCGCATTGAGGCCTACGCTGATAAAGGAAATTTCATCAGTTCAAAACGTGAAAGAAGCTTTCTGAGAAACTTCTTTCTGATCTGTGAGTTTATCTCACAGACTTATAACTTAGGCCTCAGAAATCAATTTGCTAACACTCTTTTCGTGGAAACTGCAAAGTGATATTTGGTAGCACTTGGCAGCGCATGGTGAAAAAGGAAATATCCTCACATAATAACTAGAGAGAAGCTTTCTGACAGATTGCTTTCTGATGTGTGACTTCATCACCCAGAGTTCCACCCTTCCCTCTTGGAACAGTTTGCTAACAGTGTTCTCGTGCATTTAGCAAAGTGATATTTGGGAGCTCATTGAGGGCTATGGCGAAAAATTAAATATCCTCAGAGAGGAACTCGAAAGAAGCTTTCTTTGAAACTGCCTTGCGATGTGTGAATGCAACTCACAGAGTTACATGTTTCTCCTCAGTGATCCGTTGCTTACACAGTTTTCTTCAAATCTGCAAGGGGAAACTTCTTAGCGCTATGCAGCCGACGGTGACAAAAGTAAATCCTCAGGTCAGAAAGTGAAAGAAGCTTTCTGAGAATTTGCTTTCTGATGTGTGACTTCATCTCTCAGAGTTACACCACTCTTTCTTGGAGCCGTCTCCTCGGACTGCTTCCGTGGATTCTGAGAAGTGATATTTCCGATGGTTTTGAGAGTAGAAGGACAAAGGAAATATCCTCCGAGAAAAACCAGAATGAAGTTTTCTGAGAAACTGCTTTGTGATGTGTGAATTCATTTCACAGTGTTATACCCCCCTTTCATGGGGGAGTTTCCTAGCACTCATTTTGTGGAGTGTCATAAGTGATGTCTTGGACATCGTTGAATCCCATGGTGAAAAAGGAAGTATCCTCGGACAAACCTGCAGAGAAAGCTTCTCAGAAACGTCCTTGCTGTGGGTGAGTTCAGCCCACAGAGTTCCATCGCTGTTTTCACTGAGAAGCTTGCTAACCGAGTTTTCGCAGAATCTGCAAAAAGACAAACGGTGGCGCTCCGAGACCACAAATAACCTCATCTTCAAAAGGCAAGAAACTTTCTGAGAAGCCGCGTTGTGATGTGTGAATTCAACCCACTGATTTACAGCTGTATTTCTTGGGGCCGTGGACTGGCCCTGTTTGTGTGGAATCAGAGAACTGATATTACGGATCCCGTTGAAGTCTAGGGGCCAAAGAAAATATCCTCCCATTAAAACGATAAAGAAGACTTCTGAGAAACTTCTTTGTGATCTGTGAGTTCATCTCCCAGACTTATAACTTAGGCCTCAGGAGGCAATTTGCTAACACTCTTTTCGTGGAAACTGCAAAGTGATATTTGGTAGCCCATAGGGGCCCATGGTGAAAAAGGACATATCCTTACATAAAAACTAGAGAGAAGCTTTCTGAGAGATTGCTTTCTGATGTGTGACTTCATCACCCAGAGTTCCACCCTTCCCTTCTTGGAACAGTTTGCTAACAGAGTTCTCGTGGATTAAGCAAAGTGATATTTGGGAGCTCATTGAGTTCTATAAGTGAAAAAGGAAATATCCTCACATAATAACAAGAGAGAAGCTCTCTGAGAAACTGTATTGCCATGTGTGAATGCAACTCACAGAGTTACACTTTTCTCTTCAGTGATCAGTTTGTTCACACAGTTTTCTGGAAATCTGCCATTAGATACTTCATAGCGCAATGAAGCTTACTGTGACAAAGGAAACAACCTCAGAAGAAAAGTAGAAAGAAGCTTTCTTAGAAACTTCTTGGTAATGTGTGAATTCATCTCACAGAATTACACTTATGTTTCGTGGAGCAGCCCGTTAAAACTGTCTTTGAGGCACCTGACAAGGGCTTCTTTGGATCGCATTGAGGCCTACGCTGATAAAGGAAATTTCATCAGTTCAAAACGTGAAAGAAGCTTTCTGAGAAACTTCTTTCTGATCTGTGAGTTTATCTCACATACTTATAACTTAGGCCTCAGAAAGCAATTTGCTAACACTCTTTTCGTGGAAACTGCAAAGTGATATTTGGTAGCACATGGCGGCCCATGGTGAAAAGGGAAATATCCTCACATAATAACTAGAGAGAAGCTTTCTGAGAGATTGCTTTCTGATGTGTGACTTCATCACCCAGAGTTCCACCCTTCCCTTCTTGGAACAGATTGCTAACAGTGTTCTCGTGGATTAAGCAAAGTGATATTTGGGAGCTCATTAAGGGCTATGGTGAAAAAGGAAATATCCTCACATAAAAACTAGAGTGAAGCTCTCTGAGAAACTGCATTGCCATGTGTGAATGCAACTCACAGAGTTACACGTTTCTCTTCAGTGATCAGTTTGTTCACACAGTTTTCTGGAAATCTGCCATTAGATACTTCATAGCACAATGAAGCTTACTGTGACAAAGCAAACATCCTCAGAAGAAAAGTAGAAAGAAGCTTTCCTAGAAACTTCTTGGTAATGTGTGAATTCATCTCACAGAGTTACACTTATGTTTCGTGGAGCAGTCCATTAACACTGTCTTTGAGGAATCTGAGAAGGGCTTCCTTGGATCGCATTGAGGTCTACGCTGATAAAGGAAATTTCATCCGTTCAAAACGTGAAAGAAGGTTTCTGAGAAACTTAAATCTGATCTGAGAGTTCATCTCACAGACTTATAACTTAGGCCTCAGGAAGCAATTTGCTAACACAATTCTCGTGGAAACTGCAAAGTGATATTTGGGAGCCCTTAGGGGCCCATGGTGAAAAGGGAAATATCCTCACATAATAACTAGAGAGAAGCTTTCTGAGAGATTGCTTTTTGATGTGTGACTTCATCACACAGAGTTCCACCCTTCCCTTCTTGGAACAGTTTGCTAAAAGTGTTCTCATGGATTAAGCAAAGTGATATTTGGGAGCTCATTGAGGGTTATGGTGAAAAAGGAAATATCCTCACATAATAACTAGAGAGAAGCTTTCTCAGAGATTGCTTTCTGATGTCTGACTTCATCACACAGAGTTCCACCCTTCCGCTTCTTGGAAGTGATTGCTAAGACTCTTGTCGTGGATTCTGCAAAGTGAAATTTGGGAGCTCTTTGAGGGCTATGGTGAAAAAGGAAATATCCTCACATAATAACTAGAGAGAAGCTCTCTGAGAAACTGCAATGCCATGTGTGAATGCGACTCACAGAGTTACACATTTCTATTCAGTGATCAGTTTGTTCACAAAGTGTTCTGGAAATCTGCCATTAGATACTTCATAGCGCAATGAAGCTTACTGTGACAAAGCAAACATCCTCAGAAGAAAAGTGGAAAGAAGCTTTCTTAGAAACTTCTTGGTGATGTGTGAATTCATCTCACAGAGTTACACTTATGTTTCGTGGAGCAGTCCATTAACACTGTCTTTGTGGAACCTGAAACGGCTTCTTTGGATCGCATTGAGGCCTACGCTGATAAAGGAAATTTCATCAGTTCAAAACGTGAAAGAAGCTTTCTGAGAAACTTCTTTCTGATCTGTGAGTTCATCTCACAGACTTATAAATTAGGCCTCAGGAGCAATTTGCTAACACTCTTTTCGTGGAAACTGCAAAGTGATATTTGGGAGCCCATAGGGGCCCATGGTGAAAAAGGAAGTATCCTCACATAACAACTAGAGAGAAGCTTTCTGAGAGATTGCTTTCTGATGTGTGACTTCATCACCCAGAGTTGCACCCTTCCTTTCTTGGAACAGTTTGCTAACAGTGTTCTCGTGGATTAAGCAAAGGGATATTTGTGAGCTCATTGAGGGCTACGTTGAAAAAATAAATATCCTCAGAGAGAAACTGGAAAGAAGCTTTCTTAGAAACTGCCTTGCGATGTGTGAATGCAACTCACAGAGTTACGTTTCTCCTCAGTGATCCGTTTGCTTACACAGTTTTCTTCAAATCTGCAATGGGAAACTTCTTAGCGCTATGCAGCCGACGGTGACAAAAGTAAATCCTCAGATCAGAAAGTGAAAGAAGCTTTCTGAGAATTTGCTTTCTGATGTGTGACTTCATCTCTCAGAGTTACACCACTATTTCTTGGAGCCGTTTCCTAGGACTGCTTCCGTGGATTCTGAGAAGTGATATTTCCGATGGTTTTGAGAGTAGAAGGACAAAGGAAATATCCTCCGAGAAAAACCAGAATGAAGCTTTCTGAGAAACTGCTTTGTGATGTGTGAATTCATTTCACAGTGTTATACCCCCCTTTCATGGGGGAGTTTCCTAGCACTCATTTTGTGGAATCTCATAAGTGATGTCTTGGATATCGTTGAATCCCATGGTGAATAAGGAAGTATCCTCGGACAAACCTGCAGAGAAAGCTTCTCAGAAACGTCCTTGCTGTGGGTGAGTTCAGCCCACAGAGTTCCATCGTTGTTTTCACTGAGAAGCTTGCTAACCGAGTTTTCGCAGAATTTGCAATAAGACACACGGTGGCGATCCGAGACCACAAATGACCTCATCTTCATAAGGCAAGAAACTTTCTGAGAAACCGCGTTGTGATGTGTGAATTCAACCCACTGAATTACAGCTGTATTTCGTGGGGCCGTTGACTAGCCCTGTTTGTGTGGAATCAGAGAACTGATATTACGGATGCCGTTGAAGTCTATGGGGCCAAAGAAAATAACATCCCATTAAAACGATAAAGAAGACTTCTGAGAAACTTCTTTGTGATATGTGACTTCATCTCACAGAGTTACAACTTAGTCCTCAGGAAGCAGTTTCCTAACACTCTTTTCGTGGAATCTGAAAAGACACATTTGGAAGCCCTTTGGGGCCTATGGAGAAAAAGGAAATATCCTCAGATAATAACTGGAGAGAAACTTTCTGAGAGATGGCTTTCTGATGTGTGACTTCATCACCCAGACTTCCACCCTTCCCTTCTTGGAACACTTTGCTAACAATGTTCTCGTAGATTCAGCAAAGTGATATTTGGGAGCTCATTGAGGGATAGGGTGAGAAAGGAAAGAGCCTCACATAATAACTGGAGAGAAGCTTTCTGAGAGATTGCTTTCTGATGTGTGACTTCATCACCCAGAGTTCCACCATTCCCTTCTTGGAACAGTTTGCTAACAGTGTTCTCGTGGATTAAGCAAAGTGATATTTGGGAGCTCATTGAGGGCTATGGTGAAAAAGGAAATATCTTCACATAATAACTAGAAAGAAGTTCTCTGAGAAACTGCATTGCCATGTGTGAATGCAACTCACAGAGTTACACGTTTCTCTTCAGTGATCAGTTTGTTCACACAGTTTTCTGGAAATCTGCCATTAGATACTTCATAGCGCAATGAAGCTTACTGTGACAAAGCAAACATCCTCAGAAGAAAAGTAGAAAGAAGCTTTCCTAGAAACTTCTTGGTGATGTGTGAATTCATCTCACAGAGTTACACTTATGTTTCGTGGAGCAGTCCATTAACACTGTCTTTGAGGAAACTGAGAAGGGCTTCTTTGGATCGCATTGAGGCCTATGCTGATAAAGGAAATTTCATCAGTTCAAAACGTGAAAGAAGCTTTCTGAGAAACTTCTTTCTGATCTGTGAGTTCATCTCACAGCCTTATAACTTAGGCCTCAGGAAGCAATGTGCTAACACTCTTTTTGTGGAAACTGCAAAGTGATATTTGGGGGCCCAAAGGGGCCCATGGTGAGAAAGGATATATCCTCACATAATAACTAGAGAGAAGCTTTCTGAGAGATTGCTTTCTGATGTGTGACTTCATCACCCAGAGTTGCACAGTTCCCTTCTTGGAACAGTTTGCTAACAGTGTTCTCATGCGTTAAGCAAAGAGATATTTGGGAGCTCATTGAGGGCTATGGTGAAAAAGGAAATATCCTCATATAATAACTACAGAGAAGCTTTCCGAGAGATTGCTTTCGGATGTGTGACTTCATCACACAGAGTTCCACCGTTCCCTTCTTGGAATAGATGCGTAAGACTCTTGTCGTGGATTCTGCAAAGTGATATTTGGGAGATCTTTGAGGGCTATGGTGAATAAGGAAATATCCTCACATAATAACTAGAGAGAAGCTCTCTGAGAAACTGCATTGTCATGTGTGAATGCTACTCAGAGTTACACGTTTCTATTCAGTGATCAGTTTGTTCACACAGCGTTCTGGAAATCTGCCATTAGATACTTCATAGCGCAATGAACCTTACTGTGACAAAGCAAACATCCTCAGAAGAAAAGTAGAAAGAAGCTTTCATAGAAAATTCTTGGTAATGTGTGAATTCATCTCCCAGAGTCACACTTATGTTTCGTGGAGCAGTGCATTAACACTGTCTTTGAGGAACCTGAGAAGGGCTTCTTTGGATCGCATTGAGGCCTACGCTGATAAAGGAAATTTCATCAGTTCAAAACGTGAAAGGAGCTTTCTGAGAAACTTCTTTCTGATCTGTGAGTTCACCTCACAGACTTATAACTTAGGCCACAGGAAGCAATTTGCTAACACTCTTCGTGGAAACTGCAAAGTGATATTTGGGAGCCCATACGGGCCCATGGTGAAAAAGGAAATATCCTCACATAATAATTAGAGAGAAGCTTTCTGAGAGATTGCTTTCTGATGTGTGACTTCATCACCCAGAACTCCAACCTTCCCTTCTTTGAACAGTTTCTTAACAGTTTTCTCGTGGATTAAGCAAACTGATAATTGGGAGCTCATTGAGGGCTATGGTGAAAAAGGAAATATCCTCACATAATAACTACAGAGAAGCTCTCTGAGAAACTGCATTGCCATGTGTGAATGCAACTCACAGAGTTACACGTTTCCCTTCAGTGATCAGTTTGTTCACACAGTTTTCTGGAAATCTGCCATTAGATACCTCATAGCGCAAAGAAGCTTACTGTGACATAGCAAACATCCTCAGAAGAAAAGTAGAAAGAAGCTTTCTTAGAAACTTCTTGGTGATGTGTGAATTCATCTCACAGAGTTACACTTATGTTTCGTGGAGCAGTCCATTAACACTGTCTTTGAGAAACCTGAGAAGGGCTTCTTTGGATCGCATTGAGGCCTACGCTGATAAAGGAAATATCATCAGTTCAAAACGTGAAAGAAGCTTTCTGAGAAACTTCTTTCTTATCTGTGAGTTCATCTCACAGACGTATAACTTAGGCCTCAGGAAGCAATTTGCTAACACTCTTTTCGTGGAAACTGCAAAGTGATATTTGGGAGCCCATATTGGAAAAGGTGAAAAAGGAAATATCCTCACTAATAACTAGAGAGAAGCTTTCTGAGAGATTGCTTTCTGATGTGTGACTTCATCACCCAGAGTTCCACCCTTCCCTTCTTGGAACAGTTTGCTAACAGTGTTCTCGTGGATTAAGCAAACTGATATTTGGGAGCTCATTGAGAGCTATGGTGAAAAAGGAAATATCCTCACATAATAACTAGAGAGAAGCTCTCTGAGAAACTGCATTGCCCTGTGTGAATGCAACTCACAGAGTTACACGTTTCTCTTCAGTGATCAGTTTGTTCACACAGTTTTCTGGAAATCTGCCATTAGATATTTCATAGCGCAATGAAGCTTACTGTGACAAAGCAAATATCCTCAGAAGAAAAGTAGAAAGAAGCTTTCTTAGAAACTTCTTGGTGATGTGTGAATTCATCTCACAGAGTTACACTTATGTTTCGTGGAGCAGTCCGTTAACACTGTCTTTGAGGAAACTGAGAAGGGCTAGTTTGGATCGCATTGAGGCCTACGCTGATAAAGGAAATTTCATCAATTCAAAACGTGAAAGAAGCTTTCTGAGAAACTTCTTTCTGATCTGGGAGTTCATCTCACAGTCTTATAACTTAGGCCTAGGAAGCAATTTGATAACACACTTTTCGTGGGACTGCAAAGTAATATTTGTTAGCCCCCAGGGGCCCATGGTGGAAAAGGAAATATCCTCACATAATAATTAGAGAGAAGCTTTCTGAGGGATTGCTTTCTGATGTGTGACTTCATCACTCAGAGTTCCACCCTTCCCTTCTTGGGACAGTTTGCTAACAGTGTTCTCATGGATTAAGCAAAGTGAAATTTGGTAGCTCATTGAGGGCTATGGTGAAAAAGGAAATATACTCACATAATAACTAGAGAGAAGCTCACTGAGAACGTGCATTGCCATGTGTGAATGCAACTCACAGAGTTACACGTTTTTCTTCAGTGATCAGTTTGTTCACACAGTTTCCTGGAAATCTGCCTTTAGATACTTCATAGCTCAATGAAGCTTACAGTGACAAAGCAAACGTCCTCAGAAGAAAAGTAGAAAGAAACTTTCTTGGAAACTTCTTGGTAATGTGTGAATTCATCTCACAGAGTTACACTTATGTTTCCTGGATCAGTCGTCTAACACTGTCTTTCAGGAACCTGAGTAGGGCTTCTTTAGATCGCAATGAGGCCTACGATGATAAAGGACATTTCATCAGTCCAAACGTGAAAGAAGCTTTTTGAGAAACTTCTTTCTGATCTGTGAGTTCATCTCACAGACTTTTAACTTAGCCCTCAGGAAGCAAATTGCTAACACACCTTTCGTGGAAACTGCAAAGTGATATTTGGGAGCCCATAGGGGCCCATTGTGGAAAAGGAAATATCCTCACATAATAATTAGAGAGAAGCTTTCTGAGATATTGCTTTCTGATGTGTGACTTCATCACCCAGAGTTCCACCCTTCCCTTCTTGGAACAGATTGCTAACAGTGTTCTTGTGCATTAAGCAAAGTGAAATTTGGTAGCTCATTGAGGGCTATGGTGAAAAAGGAAATATACTCACATAATAACTGGAGAGAAGATCACTGAGAACCTGCATTGCCATGTGTGAATGCAACTCACAGAGTTACACGTTTTATTCAGTGATCAGTTTGTTCACACAGTTTTCTGTAAATCTGCCTTTAGACACCTCATAGCGCAATGAAGCTTACTGTGACAAAGCAAACGTCCTCAGAAGAAAAGTAGAAAGAAACTTTCTTGGAAACTTCTTCGTAATGTGTGAATTCATCTCACAGAGTTACAATTTGGTTTCGTGGAGCAGTCCATTAACATTGTCTTTGAGGAACCTGAGTAGGGCTTCTTTGGATCGCATTGAGGCCTACGCTGATAAAGGAAATTTCATCAGTTCAAAACGTGAAAGAAGCTTTCTGAGAAACTTCTTTCTGATCTGTGAGTTCATCTCACAGACTTATAAATTAGGCCTCAGGAAGCAATTAGTTAACACAATTTTCGTGGAAACTGCAAAGTGATATTTGGTAGCCCTTAGGGGCTCATGGTGAAAAAGGAAATATCCTCACATAATAACTACAGAGAAGCTTTCTGAGAGATTGCTTTAGGATGTGTGACTTCATTACACAGAGTTCCACCCTTCCCTTCTTGGAACAGATTGCTAAGACTGTTGTCTTGGTTTCTGCAAAGTGATATTTGGGAGCTCATTGAGGGCTATGGTGAAAACGGAAGTATCCTACATAATAACTAGAGAGAAGTTCTCTTAGAAACTGCCTTGCCATGTGTGAATGCAACTCAAAGAGTTACACGTTTCTATTCAGTGATCAGTTTGTTCACACAGTTTTCTGGAAACCTGCCATTAGATACTTCATAGCACAATGAAGCTTACTGTGACAAAGCAAACATCCTCAGAAGAAAAGTAGAAAGAAGGTTTCTTAGAAACTTCTTGGTAATGTGTGAATTCATCTCACAGAGTTACACTTATGTTTCGTGGAGCCGTCCATTAACACTGTCTTTGAGGAACCTGAGTAGGGCTTCGTTGGATCGCATTGAGGCCTACACTGATAAAGGAAATATCATCAGTTCAAAACGTGAAAGAAGCTTTCTGAGAAACTTCTTTCTGATCTGTGAGTTCATCTCACAGACTTATAACTTAGGCCTCAGGAAGCAATTTGCTAACACAATATTCGTGGAAACTGCAAAGTGATATTTGGTAGCGCATAGGGGCCCATGGTGAAAAAGGAAATATGCTCACATAATAACTAGAGAGAAGCTTTCTGAGAGATTGCTTTCTCAACTGTGACTTCATCACACAGAGTTCCACCCTTCCCTTCTTAGAACAGATTGCTAAGACTCTTGTCATGGATTCTGCAAAGTGATATTTGGGAGCTCATTGAGGGCTATGGTGAAAAAGGAAATATCCTCACATAATAACTAGAGAGAAGCTCTCTGAGAAACTGCATTGCCATGTGTGAATGCAACTCACAGAGGTACACGTTTCTCTTCAGTGATCAGTTTGTTCACACAGTTTTCTGGAAATCTGCCATTAGATACTTCATAGCGCAATGAAGCTTACTGTGACAAAGCAAACATCCTCAGAAGAAAAGTAGAAAGAAGCTGTCGTAGAAACTTCCTGGTGATGTGTGAATTCATCTCACAGAGTTACACTTATGTTCGGTGGAGCAGTCCGTTAACACTGTCTTTGAGGAACCTCAGAAGGGCTTCTTTGGATCGCATTGAGGCCAACCCTGATAAAGGAAACTTCATCAGTTCAAAACGTGAAATAAGCTTTCTGAGAAACTTCTTTCTGATCTGTGAGTTCATCTCACAGACTTATATCTTAGGCCTCAGGAAGCAATTTGCTAACACTCTTTTCATGGAAACTGCAAAGTGATATTTGGGAGCCCATAGGAGCCCATGGTGAAAAAGGAAATATCCTCACATAATAACTAGAGAGAAGCTTTCTGAGAGATTACTTTCTGATGTGTGACTTCATCACACAGAGATCCACCCTTCCCTTCTTAGAACACATTGCTAACACTCTTGTCGTGGATTCTGCAAAGTGATATTTGGGAGCTCTTTGAGGGCTATGGTGAAAAAGGAAATATCCTCACATAATAACAAGAGAGAAGCTCTCTGAGAAACTGTATTGCCATGTGTGAATGCAACTCACAGAGTTACACTTTTGTCTTCAGTGATCAGTTTGTTCACACAGTTTTCTGGAAATCTGCCATTAGATACTTCATAGCGCAATGAAGCTTACTGTGACAAAGCAAACAACCTCAGAAGAAAAGTAGAAAGAAGCTTTCTTAGAAACTTCTTGGTAATGTGTGAATTCATCTCACAGAGTTACACTTATGTTTCGTGGAGCAGCCCGTTAAAACTGTCTTTGAGGAACCTGAGAAGGGCTTCTTTGGATCGCATTGAGGCCTACGCTGATAAAGGAAATTTCATCAGTTCAAAACGTGAAAGAAGCTTTCTGAGAAACTTCTTTCTGATCTGTGAGTTTATCTCACAGACTTATAACTTAGGCCTCAGAAATCAATTTGCTAACACTCTTTTCGTGGAAACTGCAAAGTGATATTTGGTAGCACTTGGCAGCGCATGGTGAAAAAGGAAATATCCTCACATAATAACTAGAGAGAAGCTTTCTGACAGATTGCTTTCTGATGTGTGACTTCATCACCCAGAGTTCCACCCTTCCCTCTTGGAACAGTTTGCTAACAGTGTTCTCGTGCATTTAGCAAAGTGATATTTGGGAGCTCATTGAGGGCTATGGCGAAAAATTAAATATCCTCAGAGAGGAACTCGAAAGAAGCTTTCTTTGAAACTGCCTTGCGATGTGTGAATGCAACTCACAGAGTTACATGTTTCTCCTCAGTGATCCGTTGCTTACACAGTTTTCTTCAAATCTGCAAGGGGAAACTTCTTAGCGCTATGCAGCCGACGGTGACAAAAGTAAATCCTCAGGTCAGAAAGTGAAAGAAGCTTTCTGAGAATTTGCTTTCTGATGTGTGACTTCATCTCTCAGAGTTACACCACTCTTTCTTGGAGCCGTCTCCTCGGACTGCTTCCGTGGATTCTGAGAAGTGATATTTCCGATGGTTTTGAGAGTAGAAGGACAAAGGAAATATCCTCCGAGAAAAACCAGAATGAAGTTTTCTGAGAAACTGCTTTGTGATGTGTGAATTCATTTCACAGTGTTATACCCCCCTTTCATGGGGGAGTTTCCTAGCACTCATTTTGTGGAGTGTCATAAGTGATGTCTTGGACATCGTTGAATCCCATGGTGAAAAAGGAAGTATCCTCGGACAAACCTGCAGAGAAAGCTTCTCAGAAACGTCCTTGCTGTGGGTGAGTTCAGCCCACAGAGTTCCATCGCTGTTTTCACTGAGAAGCTTGCTAACCGAGTTTTCGCAGAATCTGCAAAAAGACAAACGGTGGCGCTCCGAGACCACAAATAACCTCATCTTCAAAAGGCAAGAAACTTTCTGAGAAGCCGCGTTGTGATGTGTGAATTCAACCCACTGATTTACAGCTGTATTTCTTGGGGCCGTGGACTGGCCCTGTTTGTGTGGAATCAGAGAACTGATATTACGGATCCCGTTGAAGTCTAGGGGCCAAAGAAAATATCCTCCCATTAAAACGATAAAGAAGACTTCTGAGAAACTTCTTTGTGATCTGTGAGTTCATCTCCCAGACTTATAACTTAGGCCTCAGGAGGCAATTTGCTAACACTCTTTTCGTGGAAACTGCAAAGTGATATTTGGTAGCCCATAGGGGCCCATGGTGAAAAAGGACATATCCTTACATAAAAACTAGAGAGAAGCTTTCTGAGAGATTGCTTTCTGATGTGTGACTTCATCACCCAGAGTTCCACCCTTCCCTTCTTGGAACAGTTTGCTAACAGAGTTCTCGTGGATTAAGCAAAGTGATATTTGGGAGCTCATTGAGTTCTATAAGTGAAAAAGGAAATATCCTCACATAATAACAAGAGAGAAGCTCTCTGAGAAACTGTATTGCCATGTGTGAATGCAACTCACAGAGTTACACTTTTCTCTTCAGTGATCAGTTTGTTCACACAGTTTTCTGGAAATCTGCCATTAGATACTTCATAGCGCAATGAAGCTTACTGTGACAAAGGAAACAACCTCAGAAGAAAAGTAGAAAGAAGCTTTCTTAGAAACTTCTTGGTAATGTGTGAATTCATCTCACAGAATTACACTTATGTTTCGTGGAGCAGCCCGTTAAAACTGTCTTTGAGGCACCTGACAAGGGCTTCTTTGGATCGCATTGAGGCCTACGCTGATAAAGGAAATTTCATCAGTTCAAAACGTGAAAGAAGCTTTCTGAGAAACTTCTTTCTGATCTGTGAGTTTATCTCACATACTTATAACTTAGGCCTCAGAAAGCAATTTGCTAACACTCTTTTCGTGGAAACTGCAAAGTGATATTTGGTAGCACATGGCGGCCCATGGTGAAAAGGGAAATATCCTCACATAATAACTAGAGAGAAGCTTTCTGAGAGATTGCTTTCTGATGTGTGACTTCATCACCCAGAGTTCCACCCTTCCCTTCTTGGAACAGATTGCTAACAGTGTTCTCGTGGATTAAGCAAAGTGATATTTGGGAGCTCATTAAGGGCTATGGTGAAAAAGGAAATATCCTCACATAAAAACTAGAGTGAAGCTCTCTGAGAAACTGCATTGCCATGTGTGAATGCAACTCACAGAGTTACACGTTTCTCTTCAGTGATCAGTTTGTTCACACAGTTTTCTGGAAATCTGCCATTAGATACTTCATAGCACAATGAAGCTTACTGTGACAAAGCAAACATCCTCAGAAGAAAAGTAGAAAGAAGCTTTCCTAGAAACTTCTTGGTAATGTGTGAATTCATCTCACAGAGTTACACTTATGTTTCGTGGAGCAGTCCATTAACACTGTCTTTGAGGAATCTGAGAAGGGCTTCCTTGGATCGCATTGAGGTCTACGCTGATAAAGGAAATTTCATCCGTTCAAAACGTGAAAGAAGGTTTCTGAGAAACTTAAATCTGATCTGAGAGTTCATCTCACAGACTTATAACTTAGGCCTCAGGAAGCAATTTGCTAACACAATTCTCGTGGAAACTGCAAAGTGATATTTGGGAGCCCTTAGGGGCCCATGGTGAAAAGGGAAATATCCTCACATAATAACTAGAGAGAAGCTTTCTGAGAGATTGCTTTTTGATGTGTGACTTCATCACACAGAGTTCCACCCTTCCCTTCTTGGAACAGTTTGCTAAAAGTGTTCTCATGGATTAAGCAAAGTGATATTTGGGAGCTCATTGAGGGTTATGGTGAAAAAGGAAATATCCTCACATAATAACTAGAGAGAAGCTTTCTCAGAGATTGCTTTCTGATGTCTGACTTCATCACACAGAGTTCCACCCTTCCGCTTCTTGGAAGTGATTGCTAAGACTCTTGTCGTGGATTCTGCAAAGTGAAATTTGGGAGCTCTTTGAGGGCTATGGTGAAAAAGGAAATATCCTCACATAATAACTAGAGAGAAGCTCTCTGAGAAACTGCAATGCCATGTGTGAATGCGACTCACAGAGTTACACATTTCTATTCAGTGATCAGTTTGTTCACAAAGTGTTCTGGAAATCTGCCATTAGATACTTCATAGCGCAATGAAGCTTACTGTGACAAAGCAAACATCCTCAGAAGAAAAGTGGAAAGAAGCTTTCTTAGAAACTTCTTGGTGATGTGTGAATTCATCTCACAGAGTTACACTTATGTTTCGTGGAGCAGTCCATTAACACTGTCTTTGTGGAACCTGAAACGGCTTCTTTGGATCGCATTGAGGCCTACGCTGATAAAGGAAATTTCATCAGTTCAAAACGTGAAAGAAGCTTTCTGAGAAACTTCTTTCTGATCTGTGAGTTCATCTCACAGACTTATAAATTAGGCCTCAGGAGCAATTTGCTAACACTCTTTTCGTGGAAACTGCAAAGTGATATTTGGGAGCCCATAGGGGCCCATGGTGAAAAAGGAAGTATCCTCACATAACAACTAGAGAGAAGCTTTCTGAGAGATTGCTTTCTGATGTGTGACTTCATCACCCAGAGTTGCACCCTTCCTTTCTTGGAACAGTTTGCTAACAGTGTTCTCGTGGATTAAGCAAAGGGATATTTGTGAGCTCATTGAGGGCTACGTTGAAAAAATAAATATCCTCAGAGAGAAACTGGAAAGAAGCTTTCTTAGAAACTGCCTTGCGATGTGTGAATGCAACTCACAGAGTTACGTTTCTCCTCAGTGATCCGTTTGCTTACACAGTTTTCTTCAAATCTGCAATGGGAAACTTCTTAGCGCTATGCAGCCGACGGTGACAAAAGTAAATCCTCAGATCAGAAAGTGAAAGAAGCTTTCTGAGAATTTGCTTTCTGATGTGTGACTTCATCTCTCAGAGTTACACCACTATTTCTTGGAGCCGTTTCCTAGGACTGCTTCCGTGGATTCTGAGAAGTGATATTTCCGATGGTTTTGAGAGTAGAAGGACAAAGGAAATATCCTCCGAGAAAAACCAGAATGAAGCTTTCTGAGAAACTGCTTTGTGATGTGTGAATTCATTTCACAGTGTTATACCCCCCTTTCATGGGGGAGTTTCCTAGCACTCATTTTGTGGAATCTCATAAGTGATGTCTTGGATATCGTTGAATCCCATGGTGAATAAGGAAGTATCCTCGGACAAACCTGCAGAGAAAGCTTCTCAGAAACGTCCTTGCTGTGGGTGAGTTCAGCCCACAGAGTTCCATCGTTGTTTTCACTGAGAAGCTTGCTAACCGAGTTTTCGCAGAATCTGCAATAAGACACACGGTGGCGATCCGAGACCACAAATAACCTCATCTTCATAAGGCAAGAAACTTTCTGAGAAACCGCGTTGTGATGTGTGAATTCAACCCACTGAATTACAGCTGTATTTCGTGGGGCCGTTGACTAGCCCTGTTTGTGTGGAATCAGAGAACTGATATTACGGATGCCGTTGAAGTCTATGGGGCCAAAGAAAATAACATCCCATTAAAACGATAAAGAAGACTTCTGAGAAACTTCTTTGTGATATGTGACTTCATCTCACAGAGTTACAACTTAGTCCTCAGGAAGCAGTTTCCTAACACTCTTTTCGTGGAATCTGAAAAGACACATTTGGAAGCCCTTTGGGGCCTATGGAGAAAAAGGAAATATCCTCAGATAATAACTGGAGAGAAACTTTCTGAGAGATGGCTTTCTGATGTGTGACTTCATCACCCAGACTTCCACCCTTCCCTTCTTGGAACACTTTGCTAACAATGTTCTCGTAGATTCAGCAAAGTGATATTTGGGAGCTCATTGAGGGATAGGGTGAGAAAGGAAAGAGCCTCACATAATAACTGGAGAGAAGCTTTCTGAGAGATTGCTTTCTGATGTGTGACTTCATCACCCAGAGTTCCACCATTCCCTTCTTGGAACAGTTTGCTAACAGTGTTCTCGTGGATTAAGCAAAGTGATATTTGGGAGCTCATTGAGGGCTATGGTGAAAAAGGAAATATCTTCACATAATAACTAGAAAGAAGTTCTCTGAGAAACTGCATTGCCATGTGTGAATGCAACTCACAGAGTTACACGTTTCTCTTCAGTGATCAGTTTGTTCACACAGTTTTCTGGAAATCTGCCATTAGATACTTCATAGCGCAATGAAGCTTACTGTGACAAAGCAAACATCCTCAGAAGAAAAGTAGAAAGAAGCTTTCCTAGAAACTTCTTGGTGATGTGTGAATTCATCTCACAGAGTTACACTTATGTTTCGTGGAGCAGTCCATTAACACTGTCTTTGAGGAAACTGAGAAGGGCTTCTTTGGATCGCATTGAGGCCTATGCTGATAAAGGAAATTTCATCAGTTCAAAACGTGAAAGAAGCTTTCTGAGAAACTTCTTTCTGATCTGTGAGTTCATCTCACAGCCTTATAACTTAGGCCTCAGGAAGCAATGTGCTAACACTCTTTTCGTGGAAACTGCAAAGTGATATTTGGGGGCCCATAGGGGCCCATGGTGAGAAAGGATATATCCTCACATAATAACTAGAGAGAAGCTTTCTGAGAGATTGCTTTCTGATGTGTGACTTCATCACCCAGAGTTGCACAGTTCCCTTCTTGGAACAGTTTGCTAACAGTGTTCTCATGCGTTAAGCAAAGAGATATTTGGGAGCTCATTGAGGGCTATGGTGAAAAAGGAAATATCCTCATATAATAACTACAGAGAAGCTTTCCGAGAGATTGCTTTCGGATGTGTGACTTCATCACACAGAGTTCCACCGTTCCCTTCTTGGAATAGATGCCTAAGACTCTTGTCGTGGATTCTGCAAAGTGATATTTGGGAGCTCCTTGAGGGCTATGGTGAAAAAGGAAATATCCTCACATAATAACTAGAGAGAAGCTCTCTGAGAAACTGCATTGTCATGTGTGAATGCTACTCAGAGTTACACGTTTCTATTCAGTGATCAGTTTGTTCACACAGTGTTCTGGAAATCTGCCATTAGATACTTCATAGCGCAATGAACCTTACTGTGACAAAGCAAACATCCTCAGAAGAAAAGTAGAAAGAAGCTTTCATAGAAAATTCTTGGTAATGTGTGAATTCATCTCCCAGAGTCACACTTATGTTTCGTGGAGCAGTGCATTAACACTCTACTTTGAGGAACCTGAGAAGGGCTTCTTTGGATCACATTGAGGCCTACGCTGATAAAGGAAATTTCATCAGTTCAAAACGTGAAAGAAGCTTTCTGAGAAACTTCTTTCTGATCTGTGAGTTCATCGCACAGACTTATAACTTAGGCCTCAGGAAGCAATTTACTACCACTCTTTTCGTGGAAACTGCAAAGTGATATTTGGGAGCCCATTGGGGCCCACGGTGAAAAAGGAAATATCCTCACAAAACAACTAGAGAGAAGCTTTCTGAGAGATTTCTTTATAATGTGTGACTTCATCACCCAGAGTTGCACCCTTCCCTTATTGGAACAGTTTGCTAACCGTGTTCTCGAGGATTAAGCAAAGTGATAATTGGGAGCTCATTGAGGGTTATGGTGAAAAAGGAAATATCCTCACATTATAACTAGAGAGAAGCTCTCTGAGAAACTGCATTGCCATGTGTGAATGCAACTCACAGAGTTACACGTTTCTATTCAGTGATCAGTTTATTCACACAGTTTTCTGGAAATCTGCCATTAGATACTTCATAGCACAATGAAACTTACTGTGACAAAGCAAACATCCTCAGAAGAAAAGAAGAAAGAAGCTTTCGTACAAACCTCTTGGTAATGTGTGAATGCATCTCACAGAGTTACACTTATGTTTCGTGGAGCAGTCTGTTAACACTGCCTTTGAGGAACGTGAGAAGGGCTTCTTTGGATCGCATTGAGGCCTAGGCTGATAAAGGAAATTTCATCCGTTCAAAACGTGAAAGAAGCTTTCTGAGAAACTTCTTCCTGATCTGTGAGTTCGTCTCACAGACTTATAACTTAGGCCTCAGAAAGCAATTTGCTAACACTCCTTTCGTGGAAAGTGCAAAGTGATATTTGGGAGCTCATCGGGGCCCATGGTGAAAAAGGAAGTAACCTCACATAATAACTAGAGAGAAGCTTTCTGAGAGATTGCTTTCCGATGTGTGACTTCATCACCCAGAGTTGCACCCTTCCCTTCTTGGAACAGTTTGCTAACAGTGTTCTCGTGGATTAATTAAAGTGATATTTGGGTGCTCATTGAAGGCTATGGTGGAAAAGGAAATATCCTCACATAATAAGTAGAGAGAAGCTCTCTGAGAAACTGCATTGCCATGTGTGAATGCAACTCACTGAGTTACACGTTTCTCTTCAGTGATCAGTTTGTTCACACAGTTTTCTGGAAATCTGCCATTAAATACTTCATAGCGCAATGAAGCTTACTGTGACAAAGCAAACATCCTCAGAAGAAAAGTAGAAAGAAGCTTTCTTAGAAACTTCTTCGTGATCTGTGAATTCATCTCACAGTTACACTTATGTTTCGTGGAGCGGCCCATTAACACTGTGTTGAGGAACCTGAGAAGGGATTCTTTGGATCGCATTGAGGCCCACGCTGATAAAGGAAATTTCATCAGTTCAAAACGTGAAAGAAGCTTTCTGAGAAACTTCTTTCTGATCTGCGAGTTCATCTCACACACTTATATCTTAGGCCTCAAGAAGCAATTTGCTAACACTCTTCTCGTAGAAACTGTAAAGTGATATTTGGGAGCCCAGAGGGGCCCATGGTGAAAAAGGAAATATCCTCACATAACAACTAGAGAGAAGCTTTCTGAAAGATTGCTTTATGATGTGTGACTTCATCACACAAAGTTCCACCCTTCCCTTCTTGGAACAGTTTGCTAACAGTGTTCTCGTGGATTAAGCAAAGTGATATTTGGGAGCTCATTGAGGGCTATGGTGAAAAAGGAAATATCCTCACATAATAACTAGAGAGAAGCTCTCTGAGAAACTGCAATGCCATGTGTGAATGCGACTCACAGAGTTACACATTTCTATTCAGTGATCAGTTTGTTCACAAAGTGTTCTGGAAATCTGCCATTAGATACTTCATAGCGCAATGAAGCTTACTGTGACAAAGCAAACATCCTCAGAAGAAAAGTGGAAAGAAGCTTTCTTAGAAACTTCTTGGTGATGTGTGAATTCATCTCACAGAGTTACACTTATGTTTCGTGGAGCAGTCCATTAACACTGTCTTTGTGGAACCTGAAACGGCTTCTTTGGATCGCATTGAGGCCTACGCTGATAAAGGAAATTTCATCAGTTCAAAACGTGAAAGAAGCTTTCTGAGAAACTTCTTTCTGATCTGTGAGTTCATCTCACAGACTTATAAATTAGGCCTCAGGAGCAATTTGCTAACACTCTTTTCGTGGAAACTGCAAAGTGATATTTGGGAGCCCATAGGGGCCCATGGTGAAAAAGGAAGTATCCTCACATAACAACTAGAGAGAAGCTTTCTGAGAGATTGCTTTCTGATGTGTGACTTCATCACCCAGAGTTGCACCCTTCCTTTCTTGGAACAGTTTGCTAACAGTGTTCTCGTGGATTAAGCAAAGGGATATTTGTGAGCTCATTGAGGGCTACATTGAAAAAATAAATATCCTCAGAGAGAAACTGGAAAGAAGCTTTCTTAGAAACTGCCTTGCGATGTGTGAATGCAACTCACAGAGTTACGTTTCTCCTCAGTGATCCGTTTGCTTACACAGTTTTCTTCAAATCTGCAATGGGAAACTTCTTAGCGCTATGCAGCCGACGGTGACAAAAGTAAATCCTCAGATCAGAAAGTGAAAGAAGCTTTCTGAGAATTTGCTTTCTGATGTGTGACTTCATCTCTCAGAGTTACACCACTATTTCTTGGAGCCGTTTCCTAGGACTGCTTCCGTGGATTCTGAGAAGTGATATTTCCGATGGTTTTGAGAGTAGAAGGACAAAGGAAATATCCTCCGAGAAAAACCAGAATGAAGCTTTCTGAGAAACTGCTTTGTGATGTGTGAATTCATTTCACAGTGTTATACCCCCCTTTCATGGGGGAGTTTCCTAGCACTCATTTTGTGGAATCTCATAAGTGATGTCTTGGATATCGTTGAATCCCATGGTGAATAAGGAAGTATCCTCGGACAAACCTGCAGAGAAAGCTTCTCAGAAACGTCCTTGCTGTGGGTGAGTTCAGCCCACAGAGTTCCATCGTTGTTTTCACTGAGAAGCTTGCTAACCGAGTTTTCGCAGAATCTGCAATAAGACACACGGTGGCGATCCGAGACCACAAATGACCTCATCTTCATAAGGCAAGAAACTTTCTGAGAAACCGCGTTGTGATGTGTGAATTCAACCCACTGAATTACAGCTGTATTTCGTGGGGCCGTTGACTAGCCCTGTTTGTGTGGAATCAGAGAACTGATATTACGGATGCCGTTGAAGTCTATGGGGCCAAAGAAAATAACATCCCATTAAAACGATAAAGAAGACTTCTGAGAAACTTCTTTGTGATATGTGACTTCATCTCACAGAGTTACAACTTAGTCCTCAGGAAGCAGTTTCCTAACACTCTTTTCGTGGAATCTGAAAAGACACATTTGGAAGCCCTTTGGGGCCTATGGAGAAAAAGGAAATATCCTCAGATAACAACTGGAGAGAAACTTTCTGAGAGATGGCTTTCTGATGTGTGACTTCATCACCCAGACTTCCACCCTTCCCTTCTTGGAACACTTTGCTAACAATGTTCTCGTAGATTCAGCAAAGTGATATTTGGGAGCTCATTGAGGGATAGGGTGAGAAAGGAAAGAGCCTCACATAATAACTGGAGAGAAGCTTTCTGAGAGATTGCTTTCTGATGTGTGACTTCATCACCCAGAGTTCCACCATTCCCTTCTTGGAACAGTTTGCTAACAGTGTTCTCGTGGATTAAGCAAAGTGATATTTGGGAGCTCATTGAGGGCTATGGTGAAAAAGGAAATATCTTCACATAATAACTAGAAAGAAGTTCTCTGAGAAACTGCATTGCCATGTGTGAATGCAACTCACAGAGTTACACGTTTCTCTTCAGTGATCAGTTTGTTCACACAGTTTTCTGGAAATCTGCCATTAGATACTTCATAGCGCAATGAAGCTTACTGTGACAAAGCAAACATCCTCAGAAGAAAAGTAGAAAGAAGCTTTCCTAGAAACTTCTTGGTGATGTGTGAATTCATCTCACAGAGTTACACTTATGTTTCGTGGAGCAGTCCATTAACACTGTCTTTGAGGAAACTGAGAAGGGCTTCTTTGGATCGCTTTGAGGCCTATGCTGATAAAGGAAATTTCATCAGTTCAAAACGTGAAAGAAGCTTTCTGAGAAACTTCTTTCTGATCTGTGAGTTCATCTCACAGCCTTATAACTTAGGCCTCAGGAAGCAATGTGCTAACACTCTTTTCGTGGAAACTGCAAAGTGATATTTGGGGGCCCATAGGGGCCCATGGTGAGAAAGGATATATCCTCACATAATAACTAGAGAGAAGCTTTCTGAGAGATTGCTTTCTGATGTGTGACTTCATCACCCAGAGTTGCACAGTTCCCTTCTTGGAACAGTTTGCTAACAGTGTTCTCATGGGTTAAGCAAAGAGATATTTGGGAGCTCATTGAGGGCTATGGTGAAAAAGGAAATATCCTCATATAATAACTACAGAGAAGCTTTCCGAGAGATTGCTTTCGGATGTGTGACTTCATCACACAGAGTTCCACCGTTCCCTTCTTGGAATAGATGCCTAAGACTCTTGTCGTGGATTCTGCAAAGTGATATTTGGGAGCTCTTTGAGGGCTATGGTGAAAAAGGAAATATCCTCACATAATAACTAGAGAGAAGCTCTCTGAGAAACTGCATTGTCATGCGTGAATGCTACTCAGAGTTACACGTTTCTATTCAGTGATCAGTTTGTTCACACAGTGTTCTGGAAATCTGCCATTAGATACTTCATAGCGCAATGAACCTTACTGTGACAAAGCAAACATCCTCAGAAGAAAAGTAGAAAGAAGCTTTCATAGAAAATTCTTGGTAATGTGTGAATTCATCTCCCAGAGTCACACTTATGTTTCGTGGAGCAGTGCATTAACACTCTCTTTGAGGAAACTGAGAAGGGCTTCTTTGGATCGCATTGAGGCCTACGCTGATAAAGGAAATTTCATCAGTTCAAAACGTGAAAGAAGCTTTCTGAGAAACTTCTTTCTGATCTGTGAGTTCATCGCACAGACTTATAACTTAGGCCACAGGAAGCAATTAGTTAACACAATTTTCGTGGAAACTGCAAAGTGATATTTGGTAGCCCTTAGGGGCTCATGGTGAAAAAGGAAATATCCTCACATAATAACTACAGAGAAGCTTTCTGAGAGATTGCTTTAGGATGTGTGACTTCATTACACAGAGTTCCACCCTTCCCTTCTTGGAACAGATTGCTAAGACTGTTGTCTTGGTTTCTGCAAAGTGATATTTGGGAGCTCATTGAGGGCTATGGTGAAAACGGAAGTATCCTCACATAATAACTAGAGAGAAGTTCTCTTAGAAACTGCCTTGCCATGTGTGAATGCAACTCAAAGAGTTACACGTTTCTATTCAGTGATCAGTTTGTTCACACAGTTTTCTGGAAACCTGCCATTAGATACTTCATAGCACAATGAAGCTTACTGTGACAAAGCAAACATCCTCAGAAGAAAAGTAGAAAGAAGGTTTCTTAGAAACTTCTTGATAATGTGTGAATTCATCTCACAGAGTTACACTTATGTTTCGTGGAGCCGTCCATTAACACTGTCTTTGAGGAACCTGAGTAGGGCTTCGTTGGATCGCATTGAGGCCTACACTGATAAAGGAAATATCATCAGTTCAAAACGTGAAAGAAGCTTTCTGAGAAACTTCTTTCTGATCTGTGAGTTCATCTCACAGACTTATAACTTAGGCCTCAGGAAGCAATTTGCTAACACAATTTTCGTGGAAACTGCAAAGTGATATTTGGTAGCGCATAGGGGCCCATGGTGAAAAAGGAAATATGCTCACATAATAACTAGAGAGAAGCTTTCTGAGAGATTGCTTTCTCAACTGTGACTTCATCACACAGAGTTCCACCCTTCCCTTCTTAGAACAGATTACTAAGACTCTTGTCATGGATTCTGCAAAGTAATATTTGGGAGCTCATTGAGGGCTATGGTGAAAAAGGAAATATCCTCACATAATAACTAGAGAGAAGCTCTCTGAGAAACTGCATTGCCATGTGTGAATGCAACTCACAGAGGTACACGTTTCTCTTCTGTGATCAGTTTGTTCACACAGTTTTCTGGAAATCTGCCATTAGATACTTCATAGCGCAATGAAGCTTACTGTGACAAAGCAAACATCCTCAGAAGAAAAGTAGAAAGAAGCTGTCGTAGAAACTTCCTGGTGATGTGTGAATTCATCTCACAGAGTTACACTTATGTTTCGTGGAGCAGTCCGTTAACACTGTCTTTGAGGAACCTCAGAAGGGCTTCTTTGGATCGCATTGAGGCCAACCCTGATAAAGGAAACTTCATCAGTTCAAAACGTGAAATAAGCTTTCTGAGAAACTTCTTTCTGATCTGTGAGTTCATCTCACAGACTTATATCTTAGGCCTCAGGAAGCAATTTGCTAACACTCTTTTCATGGAAACTGCAAAGTGATATTTGGGAGCCCATAGGAGCCCATGGTGAAAAAGGAAATATCCTCACATAATAACTAGAGAGAAGCTTTCTGAGAGATTACTTTCTGATGTGTGACTTCATCACACAGAGATCCACCCTTCCCTTCTTAGAACACATTGCTAACACTCTTGTCGTGGATTCTGCAAAGTGATATTTGGGAGCTCTTTGAGGGCTATGGTGAAAAAGGAAATATCCTCACATAATAACAAGAGAGAAGCTCTCTGAGAAACTGTATTGCCATGTGTGAATGCAACTCACAGAGTTACACTTTTGTCTTCAGTGATCAGTTTGTTCACACAGTTTTCTGGAAATCTGCCATTAGATACTTCATAGCGCAATGAAGCTTACTGTGACAAAGCAAACAACCTCAGAAGAAAAGTAGAAAGAAGCTTTCTTAGAAACTTCTTGGTAATGTGTGAATTCATCTCACAGAGTTACACTTATGTTTCGTGGAGCAGCCCGTTAAAACTGTCTTTGAGGAACCTGAGAAGGGCTTCTTTGGATCGCATTGAGGCCTACGCTGATAAAGGAAATTTCATCAGTTCAAAACGTGAAAGAAGCTTTCTGAGAAACTTCTTTCTGATCTGTGAGTTTATCTCACAGACTTATAACTTAGGCCTCAGAAATCAATTTGCTAACACTCTTTTCGTGGAAACTGCAAAGTGATATTTGGTAGCACTTGGCAGCGCATGGTGAAAAAGGAAATATCCTCACATAATAACTAGAGAGAAGCTTTCTGACAGATTGCTTTCTGATGTGTGACTTCATCACCCAGAGTTCCACCCTTCCCTCTTGGAACAGTTTGCTAACAGTGTTCTCGTGCATTTAGCAAAGTGATATTTGGGAGCTCATTGAGGGCTATGGCGAAAAATTAAATATCCTCAGAGAGGAACTCGAAAGAAGCTTTCTTTGAAACTGCCTTGCGATGTGTGAATGCAACTCACAGAGTTACATGTTTCTCCTCAGTGATCCGTTGCTTACACAGTTTTCTTCAAATCTGCAAGGGGAAACTTCTTAGCGCTATGCAGCCGACGGTGACAAAAGTAAATCCTCAGGTCAGAAAGTGAAAGAAGCTTTCTGAGAATTTGCTTTCTGATGTGTGACTTCATCTCTCAGAGTTACACCACTCTTTCTTGGAGCCGTCTCCTCGGACTGCTTCCGTGGATTCTGAGAAGTGATATTTCCGATGGTTTTGAGAGTAGAAGGACAAAGGTAATATCCTCCGAGAAAAACCAGAATGAAGTTTTCTGAGAAACTGCTTTGTGATGTGTGAATTCATTTCACAGTGTTATACCCCCCTTTCATGGGGGAGTTTCCTAGCACTCATTTTGTGGAGTGTCATAAGTGATGTCTTGGACATCGTTGAATCCCATGGTGAAAAAGGAAGTATCCTCGGACAAACCTGCAGAGACAGCTTCTCAGAAACGTCCTTGCTGTGGGTGAGTTCAGCCCACAGAGTTCCATCGTTGTTTTCACTGAGAAGCTTGCTAACCGAGTTTTCGCAGAATCTGCAAAAAGACAAACGGTGGCGCTCCGAGACCACAAATAACCTCATCTTCAAAAGGCAAGAAACTTTCTGAGAAGCCGCGTTGTGATGTGTGAATTCAACCCATTGATTTACAGCTGTATTTCTTGGGGCCGTGGACTGGCCCTGTTTGTGTGGAATCAGAGAACTGATATTACGGATCCCGTTGAAGTCTATGGGGCCAAAGAAAATATCCTCCCATTAAAACGATAAAGAAGACTTCTGAGAAACTTCTTTGTGATCTGTGAGTTCATCTCCCAGACTTATAACTTAGGCCTCAGGAGGCAATTTGGTAACACTCTTTTCGTGGAAACTGCAAAGTGATATTTGGTAGCCCATAGGGGCCCATGGTGAAAAAGGACATATCCTTACATAAAAACTAGAGAGAAGCTTTCTGAGAGATTGCTTTCTGATGTGTGACTTCATCACCCAGAGTTCCACCCTTCCCTTCTTGGAACAGTTTGCTAACAGAGTTCTCGTGGATTAAGCAAAGTGATATTTGGGAGCTCATTGAGTTCTATAAGTGAAAAAGGAAATATCCTCACATAATAACAAGAGAGAAGCTCTCTGAGAAACTGTATTGCCATGTGTGAATGCAACTCACAGAGTTACACTTTTCTCTTCAGTGATCAGTTTGTTCACACAGTTTTCTGGAAATCTGCCATTAGATACTTCATAGCGCAATGAAGCTTACTGTGACAAAGGAAACAACCTCAGAAGAAAAGTAGAAAGAAGCTTTCTTAGAAACTTCTTGGTAATGTGTGAATTCATCTCACAGAATTACACTTATGTTTCGTGGAGCAGCCCGTTAAAACTGTCTTTGAGGTACCTGACAAGGGCTTCTTTGGATCGCATTGAGGCCTACGCTGATAAAGGAAATTTCATCAGTTCAAAACGTGAAAGAAGCTTTCTGAGAAACTTCTTTCTGATCTGTGAGTTTATCTCACATACTTATAAATTAGGCCTCAGAAAGCAATTTGCTAACACTCTTTTCGTGGAAACTGCAAAGTGATATTTGGTAGCACATGGCGGCCCATGGTGAAAAAGGAAATATCCTCACATAATAACTAGAGAGAAGCTTTCTGAGAGATTGCTTTCTGATGTGTGACTTCATCACCCAGAGTTCCACCCTTCCCTTCTTGGAACAGATTGCTAACAGTGTTCTCGTGGATTAAGCAAAGTGATATTTGGGAGCTCATTAAGGGCTATGGTGAAAAAGGAAATATCCTCACATAAAAACTAGAGAGAAGCTCTCTGAGAAACTGCATTGCCATGTGTGAATGCAACTCACAGAGTTACACGTTTCTCTTCAGTGATCAGTTTGTTCACACAGTTTTCTGGAAATCTGCCATTAGATACTTCATAGCACAATGAAGCTTACTGTGACAAAGCAAACATCCTCAGAAGAAAAGTAGAAAGAAGCTTTCCTAGAAACTTCTTGGTAATGTGTGAATTCATTTCACAGAGTTACACTTATGTTTCGTGGAGCAGTCCATTAACACTGTCTTTGAGGAACCTGAGACGGGCTTCTTTGGATCGCATTGAGGTCTACGCTGATAAAGGAAATTTCATCCGTTCAAAACGTGAAAGAAGGTTTCTGAGAAACTTATTTCTGATCTGAGAGTTCATCTCACAGACTTATAACTTAGGCCTCAGGAAGCAATTTGCTAACACAATTCTCGTGGAAACTGCAAAGTGATATTTGGGAGCCCTTAGGGGCCCATGGTGAAAAGGGAAATATCCTCACATAATAACTAGAGAGAAGCTTTCTGAGAGATTGCTTTTTGATGTGTGACTTCATCACACAGAGTTCCACCCTTCCCTTCTTGGAACAGTTTGCTAAAAGTGTTCTCATGGATTAAGCAAAGTGATATTTGGGAGCTCATTGAGGGTTATGGTGAAAAAGGAAATATCCTCACATAATAACTAGAGAGAAGCTTTCTCAGAGATTGCTTTCTGATGTCTGACTTCATCACACAGAGTTCCACCCTTCCGCTTCTTGGAAGTGATTGCTAAGACTCTTGTCGTGGATTCTGCAAAGTGAAATTTGGGAGCTCTTTGAGGGCTATGGTGAAAAAGGAAATATCCTCACATAATAACTAGAGAGAAGCTCTCTGAGAAACTGCAATGCCATGTGTGAATGCGACTCACAGAGTTACACATTTCTATTCAGTGATCAGTTTGTTCACAAAGTGTTCTGGAAATCTGCCATTAGATACTTCATAGAGCAATGAAGCTTACTGTGACAAAGCAAACATCCTCAGAATAAAAGTGGAAAAAAGCTTTCTTAGAAACTTCTTGGTGATGTGTGAATTCATCTCACAGAGTTACACTTATGTTTCGTGGAGCAGTCCATTAACACTGTCTTTGTGGAACCTGAAACGGCTTCTTTGGATCGCATTGAGGCCTACGCTGATAAAGGAAATTTCATCAGTTCAAAACGTGAAAGAAGCTTTCTGAGAAACTTCTTTCTGATCTGTGAGTTCATCTCACAGACTTATAAATTAGGCCTCAGGAGCAATTTGCTAACACTCTTTTCGTGGAAACTGCAAAGTGATATTTGGGAGCCCATAGGGGCCCATGGTGAAAAAGGAAGTATCCTCACATAACAACTAGAGAGAAGCTTTCTGAGAGATTGCTTTCTGATGTGTGACTTCATCACCCAGAGTTGCACCCTTCCTTTCTTGGAACAGTTTGCTAACAGTGTTCTCGTGGATTAAGCAAAGGGATATTTGTGAGCTCATTGAGGGCTACGTTGAAAAAATAAATATCCTCAGAGAGAAACTGGAAAGAAGCTTTCTTAGAAACTGCCTTGCGATGTGTGAATGCAACTCACAGAGTTACGTTTCTCCTCAGTGATCCGTTTGCTTACACAGTTTTCTTCAAATCTGCAATGGGAAACTTCTTAGCGCTATGCAGCCGACGGTGACAAAAGTAAATCCTCAGATCAGAAAGTGAAAGAAGCTTTCTGAGAATTTGCTTTCTGATGTGTGACTTCATCTCTCAGAGTTACACCACTATTTCTTGGAGCCGTTTCCTAGGACTGCTTCCGTGGATTCTGAGAAGTGATATTTCCGATGGTTTTGAGAGTAGAAGGACAAAGGAAATATCCTCCGAGAAAAACCAGAATGAAGCTTTCTGAGAAACTGCTTTGTGATGTGTGAATTCATTTCACAGTGTTATACCCCCCTTTCATGGGGGAGTTTCCTAGCACTCATTTTGTGGAATCTCATAAGTGATGTCTTGGATATCGTTGAATCCCATGGTGAATAAGGAAGTATCCTCGGACAAACCTGCAGAGAAAGCTTCTCAGAAACGTCCTTGCTGTGGGTGAGTTCAGCCCACAGAGTTCCATCGTTGTTTTCACTGAGAAGCTTGCTAACCGAGTTTTCGCAGAATCTGCAATAAGACACACGGTGGCGATCCGAGACCACAAATAACCTCATCTTCATAAGGCAAGAAACTTTCTGAGAAACCGCGTTGTGATGTGTGAATTCAACCCACTGAATTACAGCTGTATTTCGTGGGGCCGTTGACTAGCCCTGTTTGTGTGGAATCAGAGAACTGATATTACGGATGCCGTTGAAGTCTATGGGGCCAAAGAAAATAACATCCCATTAAAACGATAAAGAAGACTTCTGAGAAACTTCTTTGTGATATGTGACTTCATCTCACAGAGTTACAACTTAGTCCTCAGGAAGCAGTTTCCTAACACTCTTTTCGTGGAATCTGAAAAGACACATTTGGAAGCCCTTTGGGGCCTATGGAGAAAAAGGAAATATCCTCAGATAATAACTGGAGAGAAACTTTCTGAGAGATGGCTTTCTGATGTGTGACTTCATCACCCAGACTTCCACCCTTCCCTTCTTGGAACACTTTGCTAACAATGTTCTCGTAGATTCAGCAAAGTGATATTTGGGAGCTCATTGAGGGATAGGGTGAGAAAGGAAAGAGCCTCACATAATAACTGGAGAGAAGCTTTCTGAGAGATTGCTTTCTGATGTGTGACTTCATCACCCAGAGTTCCACCATTCCCTTCTTGGAACAGTTTGCTAACAGTGTTCTCGTGGATTAAGCAAAGTGATATTTGGGAGCTCATTGAGGGCTATGGTGAAAAAGGAAATATCTTCACATAATAACTAGAAAGAAGTTCTCTGAGAAACTGCATTGCCATGTGTGAATGCAACTCACAGAGTTACACGTTTCTCTTCAGTGATCAGTTTGTTCACACAGTTTTCTGGAAATCTGCCATTAGATACTTCATAGCGCAATGAAGCTTACTGTGACAAAGCAAACATCCTCAGAAGAAAAGTAGAAAGAAGCTTTCCTAGAAACTTCTTGGTGATGTGTGAATTCATCTCACAGAGTTACACTTATGTTTCGTGGAGCAGTCCATTAACACTGTCTTTGAGGAAACTGAGAAGGGCTTCTTTGGATCGCATTGAGGCCTATGCTGATAAAGGAAATTTCATCAGTTCAAAACGTGAAAGAAGCTTTCTGAGAAACTTCTTTCTGATCTGTGAGTTCATCTCACAGCCTTATAACTTAGGCCTCAGGAAGCAATGTGCTAACACTCTTTTCGTGGAAACTGCAAAGTGATATTTGGGGGCCCATAGGGGCCCATGGTGAGAAAGGATATATCCTCACATAATAACTAGAGAGAAGCTTTCTGAGAGATTGCTTTCTGATGTGTGACTTCATCACCCAGAGTTGCACAGTTCCCTTCTTGGAACAGTTTGCTAACAGTGTTCTCATGCGTTAAGCAAAGAGATATTTGGGAGCTCATTGAGGGCTATGGTGAAAAAGGAAATATCCTCATATAATAACTACAGAGAAGCTTTCCGAGAGATTGCTTTCGGATGTGTGACTTCATCACACAGAGTTCCACCGTTCCCTTCTTGGAATAGATGCCTAAGACTCTTGTCGTGGATTCTGCAAAGTGATATTTGGGAGCTCCTTGAGGGCTATGGTGAAAAAGGAAATATCCTCACATAATAACTAGAGAGAAGCTCTCTGAGAAACTGCATTGTCATGTGTGAATGCTACTCAGAGTTACACGTTTCTATTCAGTGATCAGTTTGTTCACACAGTGTTCTGGAAATCTGCCATTAGATACTTCATAGCGCAATGAACCTTACTGTGACAAAGCAAACATCCTCAGAAGAAAAGTAGAAAGAAGCTTTCATAGAAAATTCTTGGTAATGTGTGAATTCATCTCCCAGAGTCACACTTATGTTTCGTGGAGCAGTGCATTAACACTCTCTTTGAGGAACCTGAGAAGGGCTTCTTTGGATCACATTGAGGCCTACGCTGATAAAGGAAATTTCATCAGTTCAAAACGTGAAAGAAGCTTTCTGAGAAACTTCTTTCTGATCTGTGAGTTCATCGCACAGACTTATAACTTAGGCCTCAGGAAGCAATTTACTACCACTCTTTTCGTGGAAACTGCAAAGTGATATTTGGGAGCCCATTGGGGCCCACGGTGAAAAAGGAAATATCCTCACAAAACAACTAGAGAGAAGCTTTCTGAGAGATTTCTTTATAATGTGTGACTTCATCACCCAGAGTTGCACCCTTCCCTTATTGGAACAGTTTGCTAACCGTGTTCTCGAGGATTAAGCAAAGTGATAATTGGGAGCTCATTGAGGGTTATGGTGAAAAAGGAAATATCCTCACATTATAACTAGAGAGAAGCTCTCTGAGAAACTGCATTGCCATGTGTGAATGCAACTCACAGAGTTACACGTTTCTATTCAGTGATCAGTTTATTCACACAGTTTTCTGGAAATCTGCCATTAGATACTTCATAGCACAATGAAACTTACTGTGACAAAGCAAACATCCTCAGAAGAAAAGAAGAAAGAAGCTTTCGTACAAACCTCTTGGTAATGTGTGAATGCATCTCACAGAGTTACACTTATGTTTCGTGGAGCAGTCTGTTAACACTGCCTTTGAGGAACGTGAGAAGGGCTTCTTTGGATCGCATTGAGGCCTAGGCTGATAAAGGAAATTTCATCCGTTCAAAACGTGAAAGAAGCTTTCTGAGAAACTTCTTCCTGATCTGTGAGTTCGTCTCACAGACTTATAACTTAGGCCTCAGAAAGCAATTTGCTAACACTCTTTTCGTGGAAAGTGCAAAGTGATATTTGGGAGCTCATCGGGGCCCATGGTGAAAAAGGAAGTAACCTCACATAATAACTAGAGAGAAGCTTTCTGAGAGATTGCTTTCCGATGTGTGACTTCATCACCCAGAGTTGCACCCTTCCCTTCTTGGAACAGTTTGCTAACAGTGTTCTCGTGGATTAATTAAAGTGATATTTGGGTGCTCATTGAAGGCTATGGTGGAAAAGGAAATATCCTCACATAATAAGTAGAGAGAAGCTCTCTGAGAAACTGCATTGCCATGTGTGAATGCAACTCACTGAGTTACACGTTTCTCTTCAGTGATCAGTTTGTTCACACAGTTTTCTGGAAATCTGCCATTAAATACTTCATAGCGCAATGAAGCTTACTGTGACAAAGCAAACATCCTCAGAAGAAAAGTAGAAAGAAGCTTTCTTAGAAACTTCTTCGTGATCTGTGAATTCATCTCACAGTTACACTTATGTTTCGTGGAGCGGCCCATTAACACTGTGTTGAGGAACCTGAGAAGGGATTCTTTGGATCGCATTGAGGCCCACGCTGATAAAGGAAATTTCATCAGTTCAAAACGTGAAAGAAGCTTTCTGAGAAACTTCTTTCTGATCTGCGAGTTCATCTCACACACTTATATCTTAGGCCTCAAGAAGCAATTTGCTAACACTCTTCTCGTAGAAACTGTAAAGTGATATTTGGGAGCCCAGAGGGGCCCATGGTGAAAAAGGAAATATCCTCACATAACAACTAGAGAGAAGCTTTCTGAAAGATTGCTTTATGATGTGTGACTTCATCACACAAAGTTCCACCCTTCCCTTCTTGGAACAGTTTGCTAACAGTGTTCTCGTGGATTAAGCAAAGTGATATTTGGGAGCTCATTGAGGGCTATGGTGAAAAAGGAAATATCCTCACATAATAACTAGAGAGAAGCTCTCTGAGAAACTGCAATGCCATGTGTGAATGCGACTCACAGAGTTACACATTTCTATTCAGTGATCAGTTTGTTCACAAAGTGTTCTGGAAATCTGCCATTAGATACTTCATAGCGCAATGAAGCTTACTGTGACAAAGCAAACATCCTCAGAAGAAAAGTGGAAAGAAGCTTTCTTAGAAACTTCTTGGTGATGTGTGAATTCATCTCACAGAGTTACACTTATGTTTCGTGGAGCAGTCCATTAACACTGTCTTTGTGGAACCTGAAACGGCTTCTTTGGATCGCATTGAGGCCTACGCTGATAAAGGAAATTTCATCAGTTCAAAACGTGAAAGAAGCTTTCTGAGAAACTTCTTTCTGATCTGTGAGTTCATCTCACAGACTTATAAATTAGGCCTCAGGAGCAATTTGCTAACACTCTTTTCGTGGAAACTGCAAAGTGATATTTGGGAGCCCATAGGGGCCCATGGTGAAAAAGGAAGTATCCTCACATAACAACTAGAGAGAAGCTTTCTGAGAGATTGCTTTCTGATGTGTGACTTCATCACCCAGAGTTGCACCCTTCCTTTCTTGGAACAGTTTGCTAACAGTGTTCTCGTGGATTAAGCAAAGGGATATTTGTGAGCTCATTGAGGGCTACGTTGAAAAAATAAATATCCTCAGAGAGAAACTGGAAAGAAGCTTTCTTAGAAACTGCCTTGCGATGTGTGAATGCAACTCACAGAGTTACGTTTCTCCTCAGTGATCCGTTTGCTTACACAGTTTTCTTCAAATCTGCAATGGGAAACTTCTTAGCGCTATGCAGCCGACGGTGACAAAAGTAAATCCTCAGATCAGAAAGTGAAAGAAGCTTTCTGAGAATTTGCTTTCTGATGTGTGACTTCATCTCTCAGAGTTACACCACTATTTCTTGGAGCCGTTTCCTAGGACTGCTTCCGTGGATTCTGAGAAGTGATATTTCCGATGGTTTTGAGAGTAGAAGGACAAAGGAAATATCCTCCGAGAAAAACCAGAATGAAGCTTTCTGAGAAACTGCTTTGTGATGTGTGAATTCATTTCACAGTGTTATACCCCCCTTTCATGGGGGAGTTTCCTAGCACTCATTTTGTGGAATCTCATAAGTGATGTCTTGGATATCGTTGAATCCCATGGTGAATAAGGAAGTATCCTCGGACAAACCTGCAGAGAAAGCTTCTCAGAAACGTCCTTGCTGTGGGTGAGTTCAGCCCACAGAGTTCCATCGTTGTTTTCACTGAGAAGCTTGCTAACCGAGTTTTCGCAGAATCTGCAATAAGACACACGGTGGCGATCCGAGACCACAAATAACCTCATCTTCATAAGGCAAGAAACTTTCTGAGAAACCGCGTTGTGATGTGTGAATTCAACCCACTGAATTACAGCTGTATTTCGTGGGGCCGTTGACTAGCCCTGTTTGTGTGGAATCAGAGAACTGATATTACGGATGCCGTTGAAGTCTATGGGGCCAAAGAAAATAACATCCCATTAAAACGATAAAGAAGACTTCTGAGAAACTTCTTTGTGATATGTGACTTCATCTCACAGAGTTACAACTTAGTCCTCAGGAAGCAGTTTCCTAACACTCTTTTCGTGGAATCTGAAAAGACACATTTGGAAGCCCTTTGGGGCCTATGGAGAAAAAGGAAATATCCTCAGATAACAACTGGAGAGAAACTTTCTGAGAGATGGCTTTCTGATGTGTGACTTCATCACCCAGACTTCCACCCTTCCCTTCTTGGAACACTTTGCTAACAATGTTCTCGTAGATTCAGCAAAGTGATATTTGGGAGCTCATTGAGGGATAGGGTGAGAAAGGAAAGAGCCTCACATAATAACTGGAGAGAAGCTTTCTGAGAGATTGCTTTCTGATGTGTGACTTCATCACCCAGAGTTCCACCATTCCCTTCTTGGAACAGTTTGCTAACAGTGTTCTCGTGGATTAAGCAAAGTGATATTTGGGAGCTCATTGAGGGCTATGGTGAAAAAGGAAATATCTTCACATAATAACTAGAAAGAAGTTCTCTGAGAAACTGCATTGCCATGTGTGAATGCAACTCACAGAGTTACACGTTTCTCTTCAGTGATCAGTTTGTTCACACAGTTTTCTGGAAATCTGCCATTAGATACTTCATAGCGCAATGAAGCTTACTGTGACAAAGCAAACATCCTCAGAAGAAAAGTAGAAAGAAGCTTTCCTAGAAACTTCTTGGTGATGTGTGAATTCATCTCACAGAGTTACACTTATGTTTCGTGGAGCAGTCCATTAACACTGTCTTTGAGGAAACTGAGAAGGGCTTCTTTGGATCGCTTTGAG
Organism: Rhinopithecus roxellana; assembly: GCF_007565055.1. Taxonomy (NCBI): domain Eukaryota; kingdom Metazoa; phylum Chordata; class Mammalia; order Primates; family Cercopithecidae; genus Rhinopithecus; species Rhinopithecus roxellana. Next base: position 102,834,179 of record NC_044554.1, on the reverse strand, counting down.
GCCTATGCTGATAAAGGAAATTTCATCAGTTCAAAACGTGAAAGAAGCTTTCTGAGAAACTTCTTTCTGATCTGTGAGTTCATCTCACAGCCTTATAACTTAGGCCTCAGGAAGCAATGTGCTAACACTCTTTTCGTGGAAACTGCAAAGTGATATTTGGGGGCCCATAGGGGCCCATGGTGAGAAAGGATATATCCTCACATAATAACTAGAGAGAAGCTTTCTGAGAGATTGCTTTCTGATGTGTGACTTCATCACCCAGAGTTGCACAGTTCCCTTCTTGGAACAGTTTGCTAACAGTGTTCTCATGGGTTAAGCAAAGAGATATTTGGGAGCTCATTGAGGGCTATGGTGAAAAAGGAAATATCCTCATATAATAACTACAGAGAAGCTTTCCGAGAGATTGCTTTCGGATGTGTGACTTCATCACACAGAGTTCCACCGTTCCCTTCTTGGAATAGATGCCTAAGACTCTTGTCGTGGATTCTGCAAAGTGATATTTGGGAGCTCTTTGAGGGCTATGGTGAAAAAGGAAATATCCTCACATAATAACTAGAGAGAAGCTCTCTGAGAAACTGCATTGTCATGCGTGAATGCTACTCAGAGTTACACGTTTCTATTCAGTGATCAGTTTGTTCACACAGTGTTCTGGAAATCTGCCATTAGATACTTCATAGCGCAATGAACCTTACTGTGACAAAGCAAACATCCTCAGAAGAAAAGTAGAAAGAAGCTTTCATAGAAAATTCTTGGTAATGTGTGAATTCATCTCCCAGAGTCACACTTATGTTTCGTGGAGCAGTGCATTAACACTCTCTTTGAGGAACCTGAGAAGGGCTTCTTTGGATCGCATTGAGGCCTACGCTGATAAAGGAAATTTCATCAGTTCAAAACGTGAAAGAAGCTTTCTGAGAAACTTCTTTCTGATCTGTGAGTTCATCGCACAGACTTATAACTTAGGCCACAGGAAGCAATTAGTTAACACAATTTTCGTGGAAACTGCAAAGTGATATTTGGTAGCCCTTAGGGGCTCATGGTGAAAAAGGAAATATCCTCACATAATAACTACAGAGAAGCTTTCTGAGAGATTGCTTTAGGATGTGTGACTTCATTACACAGAGTTCCACCCTTCCCTTCTTGGAACAGATTGCTAAGACTGTTGTCTTGGTTTCTGCAAAGTGATATTTGGGAGCTCATTGAGGGCTATGGTGAAAACGGAAGTATCCTCACATAATAACTAGAGAGAAGTTCTCTTAGAAACTGCCTTGCCATGTGTGAATGCAACTCAAAGAGTTACACGTTTCTATTCAGTGATCAGTTTGTTCACACAGTTTTCTGGAAACCTGCCATTAGATACTTCATAGCACAATGAAGCTTACTGTGACAAAGCAAACATCCTCAGAAGAAAAGTAGAAAGAAGGTTTCTTAGAAACTTCTTGATAATGTGTGAATTCATCTCACAGAGTTACACTTATGTTTCGTGGAGCCGTCCATTAACACTGTCTTTGAGGAACCTGAGTAGGGCTTCGTTGGATCGCATTGAGGCCTACACTGATAAAGGAAATATCATCAGTTCAAAACGTGAAAGAAGCTTTCTGAGAAACTTCTTTCTGATCTGTGAGTTCATCTCACAGACTTATAACTTAGGCCTCAGGAAGCAATTTGCTAACACAATTTTCGTGGAAACTGCAAAGTGATATTTGGTAGCGCATAGGGGCCCATGGTGAAAAAGGAAATATGCTCACATAATAACTAGAGAGAAGCTTTCTGAGAGATTGCTTTCTCAACTGTGACTTCATCACACAGAGTTCCACCCTTCCCTTCTTAGAACAGATTACTAAGACTCTTGTCATGGATTCTGCAAAGTAATATTTGGGAGCTCATTGAGGGCTATGGTGAAAAAGGAAATATCCTCACATAATAACTAGAGAGAAGCTCTCTGAGAAACTGCATTGCCATGTGTGAATGCAACTCACAGAGGTACACGTTTCTCTTCAGTGATCAGTTTGTTCACACAGTTTTCTGGAAATCTGCCATTAGATACTTCATAGCGCAATGAAGCTTACTGTGACAAAGCAAACATCCTCAGAAGAAAAGTAGAAAGAAGCTGTCGTAGAAACTTCCTGGTGATGTGTGAATTCATCTCACAGAGTTACACTTATGTTTCGTGGAGCAGTCCGTTAACACTGTCTTTGAGGAACCTCAGAAGGGCTTCTTTGGATCGCATTGAGGCCAACCCTGATAAAGGAAACTTCATCAGTTCAAAACGTGAAATAAGCTTTCTGAGAAACTTCTTTCTGATCTGTGAGTTCATCTCACAGACTTATATCTTAGGCCTCAGGAAGCAATTTGCTAACACTCTTTTCATGGAAACTGCAAAGTGATATTTGGGAGCCCATAGGAGCCCATGGTGAAAAAGGAAATATCCTCACATAATAACTAGAGAGAAGCTTTCTGAGAGATTACTTTCTGATGTGTGACTTCATCACACAGAGATCCACCCTTCCCTTCTTAGAACACATTGCTAACACTCTTGTCGTGGATTCTGCAAAGTGATATTTGGGAGCTCTTTGAGGGCTATGGTGAAAAAGGAAATATCCTCACATAATAACAAGAGAGAAGCTCTCTGAGAAACTGTATTGCCATGTGTGAATGCAACTCACAGAGTTACACTTTTGTCTTCAGTGATCAGTTTGTTCACACAGTTTTCTGGAAATCTGCCATTAGATACTTCATAGCGCAATGAAGCTTACTGTGACAAAGCAAACAACCTCAGAAGAAAAGTAGAAAGAAGCTTTCTTAGAAACTTCTTGGTAATGTGTGAATTCATCTCACAGAGTTACACTTATGTTTCGTGGAGCAGCCCGTTAAAACTGTCTTTGAGGAACCTGAGAAGGGCTTCTTTGGATCGCATTGAGGCCTACGCTGATAAAGGAAATTTCATCAGTTCAAAACGTGAAAGAAGCTTTCTGAGAAACTTCTTTCTGATCTGTGAGTTTATCTCACAGACTTATAACTTAGGCCTCAGAAATCAATTTGCTAACACTCTTTTCGTGGAAACTGCAAAGTGATATTTGGTAGCACTTGGCAGCGCATGGTGAAAAAGGAAATATCCTCACATAATAACTAGAGAGAAGCTTTCTGACAGATTGCTTTCTGATGTGTGACTTCATCACCCAGAGTTCCACCCTTCCCTCTTGGAACAGTTTGCTAACAGTGTTCTCGTGCATTTAGCAAAGTGATATTTGGGAGCTCATTGAGGGCTATGGCGAAAAATTAAATATCCTCAGAGAGGAACTCGAAAGAAGCTTTCTTTGAAACTGCCTTGCGATGTGTGAATGCAACTCACAGAGTTACATGTTTCTCCTCAGTGATCCGTTGCTTACACAGTTTTCTTCAAATCTGCAAGGGGAAATTTCTTAGCGCTATGCAGCCGACGGTGACAAAAGTAAATCCTCAGGTCAGAAAGTGAAAGAAGCTTTCTGAGAATTTGCTTTCTGATGTGTGACTTCATCTCTCAGAGTTACACCACTCTTTCTTGGAGCCGTCTCCTCGGACTGCTTCCGTGGATTCTGAGAAGTGATATTTCCGATGGTTTTGAGAGTAGAAGGACAAAGGAAATATCCTCCGAGAAAAACCAGAATGAAGTTTTCTGAGAAACTGCTTTGTGATGTGTGAATTCATTTCACAGTGTTATACCCCCCTTTCATGGGGGAGTTTCCTAGCACTCATTTTGTGGAGTGTCATAAGTGATGTCTTGGACATCGTTGAATCCCATGGTGAAAAAGGAAGTATCCTCGGACAAACCTGCAGAGAAAGCTTCTCAGAAACGTCCTTGCTGTGGGTGAGTTCAGCCCACAGAGTTCCATCGTTGTTTTCACTGAGAAGCTTGCTAACCGAGTTTTCGCAGAATCTGCAAAAAGACAAACGGTGGCGCTCCGAGACCACAAATAACCTCATCTTCAAAAGGCAAGAAACTTTCTGAGAAGCCGCGTTGTGATGTGTGAATTCAACCCACTGATTTACAGCTGTATTTCTTGGGGCCGTGGACTGGCCCTGTTTGTGTGGAATCAGAGAACTGATATTACGGATCCCGTTGAAGTCTATGGGGCCAAAGAAAATATCCTCCCATTAAAACGATAAAGAAGACTTCTGAGAAACTTCTTTGTGACCTGTGAGTTCATCTCCCAGACTTATAACTTAGGCCTCAGGAGGCAATTTGGTAACACTCTTTTCGTGGAAACTGCAAAGTGATATTTGGTAGCCCATAGGGGCCCATGGTGAAAAAGGACATATCCTTACATAAAAACTAGAGAGAAGCTTTCTGAGAGATTGCTTTCTGATGTGTGACTTCATCACCCAGAGTTCCACCCTTCCCTTCTTGGAACAGTTTGCTAACAGAGTTCTCGTGGATTAAGCAAAGTGATATTTGGGAGATCATTGAGTTCTATAAGTGAAAAAGGAAATATCCTCACATAATAACAAGAGAGAAGCTCTCTGAGAAACTGTATTGCCATGTGTGAATGCAACTCACAGAGTTACACTTTTGTCTTCAGTGATCAGTTTGTTCACACAGTTTTCTGGAAATCTGCCATTAGATACTTCATAGCGCAATGAAGCTTACTGTGACAAAGGAAACAACCTCAGAAGAAAAGTAGAAAGAAGCTTTCTTAGAAACTTCTTGGTAATGTGTGAATTCATCTCACAGAATTACACTTATGTTTCTTGGAGCAGTGCATTAACACTGTCTTTGAGGAATCTGACAAGGGCTTCTTTGGATCACATTGAGGCCTACGCTGATAAAGGAAATTTCATCAGTTCAAAACGTGAAAGAAGCTTTCTGAGAAACTTCTTTCTGATCTGTGAGTTCATCTCACAGAGTTACAACCTCTGCCTCAAGAAGCAGTTTGGTAACACTCTTTTCGTGGAATCTGCAAAGTGATATTTGGGAGCCTATTGGGGCCCATGGTGATAAAGGAAATATCCTCACATAATAACTAAAGAGAAGCTTTCTGGGAAACTGCATTGCCAAGTGTGAATGCAACTCACAGAGTTACACGTTTCTCTTCAGTGATCAGTTTGTTAGCACAGTTTTCTGGAAATCTGCAATTAGATACTTCATAGCGCAATGAACATTATAGTGACAAAGGAAATATCCACAGATGAAAACTAGAAAGAAGCTTTCTTAGAAACTTCTTGGTGATGTGTGAATTCATCTCACAGAGTTACACTTATGTTTCGTGGAGCAGTCCATTAACACTGTCTTTGAGGAATCTGACAAGGGCTTCTTTGGATCACATTGAGGCCTACGCTGATAAAGGAAATTTCATCCGTTCAAAACGTGAAAGAAGCTTTCTGAGAAACTTCTTTCTGATCTGTGAGTTCATCTCACAGAGTTACAACCTCTGCCTCAAGAAGCAGTTTGCTAACACTCTTTTCGTGGAATCTGCAAAGTGATATTTGGGAGCCTATTGGGGCCCATGGTGATAAAGGAAATATCCTCACATAATAACTAAAGAGAAGCTTTCTGAGAAACTGCATTGCCAGTGTGTGAATGCAACTCACAGGGTTACACGTTTCTCTTCTGTGATCTGTTTGTTAGCACAGTTTTCTGGAAATCTGCAATTAGATACTTCATAGCGCAATGAACATTACAGTGACAAAGGAAATATCCACAGATGAAAACTAGAAAGAAGCTTTCTTAGAAACTTCTTGGTGATGTGTGAATTCATCTCACAGAGTTACACTTATGTTTCGTGGAGCAGTCCATTAACACTGTCTTTGAGGAATCTGAGAAGGGCTTCTTTGGATCACATTGAGGCCTACGCTGATAAAGGAAATTTCATCCGTTCAAAACGTGAAAGAAGCTTTCTGAGAAACTTCTCTCTGATCTGTGAGTTCATCTCACAGAGTTACAACCTCTGCCTCAAGAAGCAGTTTGCTAACACTCTTTTCGTGGAATCTGCAAAGTGATATTTGGGAGCCTATTGGGGCCCATGGTGATAAAGGAAATATCCTCACATAATAACTGAAGAGAAGCTTTCTGGGAAACTGCATTGCCAAGTGTGAATGCAACTCACAGAGTTACACGTTTCTCTTCAGTGATCAGTTTGTTAGCACAGTTTTCTGGAAATCTGCAATTAGATACTTCATAGCGCAATGAACATTACAGTGACAAAGGAAATATCCACAGATGAAAACTAGAAAGAAGCTTTCTTAGAAACTTCTTGGTGATGTGTGAATTCATCTCACAGAGTTACACTTATGTTTCGTGGAGCAGTCCATTAACACTGTCTGTGAGGAATCTGAGAAGGGCTTCTTTGGATCACATTGAGGCCTACGCTGATAAAGGAAATTTCATCCGTTCAAAACGTGAAAGAAGCTTTCTGAGAAACTTCTTTCTGATCTGTGAGTTCATCTCACAGAGTTACAACCTCTGCCTCAAGAAGCAGTTTGCTAACACTCTTTTCGTGGAATCTGCAAAGTGATATTTTGAGCCTATTGGGGCCCATGGTGATAAAGGAAATATCCTCACATAATAACTAAAGAGAAGCTTTCTGAGAAACTGCATTGCCAAGTGTGAATGCAACTCACAGAGTTACACGTTTCTCTTCAGTGATCAGTTGGTTAGCACAGTTTTCTGGAAATCTGCAATTAGATACTTCATAGCGCAATGAACATTACAGTGACAAAGGAAATATCCACAGATGAAAACTAGAAAGAAGCTTTCTTAGAAACTTCTTGGTGATGTGTGAATTCATCTCACAGAGTTACACTTATGTTTCCTGGAGCAGTCCATTAACACTGTCTTTGAGGAATCTGACAAGGGCTTCTTGGGATCACATTGAGGCCTACGCTGATAAAGGAAATTTCATCCGTTCAAAACGTGAAAGAAGCTTTCTGAGAAACTTCTTTCTGATCTGTGAGTTCATCTCACAGATTTACAACCTCTGCCTCAAGAAGCAGTTTGGTAACACTCTTTTCGTGGAATCTGCAAAGTGATATTTGGGAGCCTATTGGGGCCCATGGTTATAAAGGAAATATCCTCACATAATAACTAAAGAGAAGCTTTCTGGGAAACTGCATTGCCAAGTGTGAATGCAACTCACAGAGTTACACGTTTCTCTTCAGTGATCAGTTTGTTTGCACAGTTTTCTGGAAATCTGCAATTAGATACTTCATAGCGCAATGAACATTACAGTGACAAAGGAAATATCCACAGATGAAAACTAGAAAGAAGCTTTCTTAGAAACTTCTTGGTGATGTGTGAATTCATCACACAGAGTTACACTTATGTTTCGTGGAGCAGTCCATTAACACTGTCTTTGAGGGATCTGACAAGGGCTTCATTGGATCACATTGAGGCCTACGCTGGTAAAGGAAATTTCATCCGTTCAAAACGTGAAAGAAGCTTTCTGAGAAACTTCTTTCTGATCTGTGAGTTCATCTCACAGAGTTACAACCTCTGCCTCAAGAAGCAGTTTGCTAACACTCTTTTCGTGGAATCTGCAAAGTGATATTTGCGAGCCTGTTGGGGCCCATGGTGATAAAGGAAATATCCTCACTTAATAACCAAAGAGAAGCTTTCTGGGAAACTGCATTGGCAAGTGTGAATGCAACTCACAGAGTTACACGTTTCTCTTCAGTGATCAGTTTGTTAGCACAGTTTTCTGGAAATCTGCAATTAGATACTTCATAGCGCAATGAACATTACAGTGACAAAGGAAATATCCACAGATGAAATCCAGAAAGAAGCTTTCTTAGAAACTTCTTGGTGATGTGTGAATTCGTCTCACAGAGTTACACTTATATTTCGTGGAGCAGTCCATTAACACTGTCTTTGAGGAGTCTGACAAGGGCTTCTTTGGATCACATTGAGGTCTACGCTGATAAAGGAAATTTCATCCATTCAAAACGTGAAAGAAGCTTTCTGAGAAACTTCTTTCTGATCTGTGAGTTCATCTCACTGAGTTACAACCTCTGCTTCAAGAAGAAGTTTGCTAAGACTCTTTTCGTGGAATCTGCAAAGTGATATTTGGGAGCCTATTGGGGCAGATGGTGATAAAGGAAATATCCTCACATAATAACTAAAGAGAAGCTTTCTGAGAAACTGCATTTCCATGTGTGAATGCAACTCACAGAGTTACACGTTTCTCTTCAGTGATCAGTTTGTTAGCACAGTTTTCTGGAAATCTGCAATTAGATACTTCATAGCGCAATGAACATTACAGTGACAAAGGAAATATCCACAGATGAAAACTAGAAAGAAGCTTTCTTAGAAACTTCTTGGTGATGTGTGAATTCATCTCACAGAGTTACACTTATGTTTCGTGGAGCAGTCCATTAACACTGTCTTTGAGGAATCTGAGAAGGGCTTCTTTGGATCACATTGAGGCCTACGCTGATAAAGGAAATTTCATCCGTTCAAAACGTGAAAGAAGCTTTCTGAGAAACTTCTTTCTGATCTGTGAGTTCATCTCACAGAGTTACAACCTCTGCCTCAAGAAGCAGTTTGCTAACACTCTTTTCGTGGAATCTGCAAAGTGATATTTGGGAGCCTGTTGGGGCCCATGGTGATAAAGGAAATATCCTCACATAATAACTAAAGAGAAGCTTTCTGGGAAACTGCATTGCCAAGTGTGAATGCAACTCACAGAGTTACACGTTTCTCTTCAGTGATCAGTTTGTTAGCACAGTTTTCTGGAAATCTGCAATTAGATACTTCATAGCGCAATGAACATTACAGTGACAAAGGAAATATCCACAGATGAAAACTAGAAAGAAGCTTTCTTAGAAACTTCTTGGTGATGTGTGAATTCATCTCACAGAGTTACACTTATGTTTCGTGGAGCAGTCCATTAACACTGTCTTTGAGGAATCTGAGAAGGGCTTCTTTGGATCACATTGAGGCCTACGCTGATAAAGGAAATTTCATCCGTTCAAAACGTGAAAGAAGCTTTCTGAGAAACTTCTTTCTGATCTGTGAGTTCATCTCACAGAGTTACAACCTCTGCCTCAAGAAGCAGTTTGCTAACACTCTTTTCGTGGAATCTGCAAAGTGATATTTGGGAGCCTATTGGGGCCCATGGTGATAAAGGAAATATCCTCACATAATAACTAAAGAGAAGCTTTCTGGGAAACTGCATTGCCAAGTGTGAATGCAACTCACAGAGTTACACGTTTCTCTTCAGTGATCAGTTTGTTAGCACAGTTTTCTGGAAATCTGCAATTAGATACTTCATAGCGCAATGAACATTACAGTGACAAAGGAAATATCCACAGATGAAAACTAGAAAGAAGCTTTCTTAGAAACTTCTTGGTGATGTGTGAATTCATCTCACAGAGTTACACTTATGTTTCGTGGAGCAGTCCATTAACACTGTCTTTGAGGAATCTGAGAAGGGCTTCTTTGGATCACATTGAGGCCTACGCTGATAAAGGAAATTTCATCCGTTCAAAACAGTGAAAGAAGCTTTCTGAGAAACTTCTTTCTGATCTGTGAGTTCATCTCACAGAGTTACAACCTCTGCCTCAAGAAGCAGTTTGCTAACACTCTTTTCGTGGAATCTGCAAAGTGATATTTGGGAGCCTATTGGGGCCCATGGTGATAAAGGAAATATCCTCACATAATAACTAAAGAGAAGCTTTCTGAGAAACTGCATTGCCATGTGTGAATGCAACTCACAGAGTTACACGTTTCTCTTCAGTGATCAGTTTGTTAGCACAGTTTTCTGGAAATCTGCAATTAGATACTTCATAGCGCAATGAACATTACAGTGACAAAGGAAATATCCACAGATGAAAACTAGAAAGAAGCTTTCTTAGAAACTTCTTGGTGATGTGTGAATTCATCTCACAGAGTTACACTTATGTTTCGTGGAGCAGTCCATTAACACTGTCTTTGAGGAATCTGAGAAGGGCTTCTTGGATCACATTGAGGCCTACGCTGATAAAGGAAATTTCATCCGTTCAAAACGTGAAAGAAGCTTTCTGAGAAACTTCTTTCTGATCTGTGAGTTCATCTCTCAGAGTTACAACCTCTGCCTCAAGAAGCAGTTTGCTAACACTCTTTTCGTGGAATCTGCAAAGTGATATTTGGGAGCCTATTGGGGCCCATGGTGATAAAGGAAATATCCTCACATAATAACTAAAGAGAAGCTTTCTGGGAAACTGCATTGCCAAGTGTGAATGCAACTCACAGAGTTACACGTTTCTCTTCAGTGATCAGTTTGTTAGCACAGTTTTCTGGAAATCTGCAATTAGATACTTCATAGCGCAATGAACATTACAGTGACAAAGGAAATATCCACAGATGAAAACTAGAAAGAAGCTTTCTTAGAAACTTCTTGGTGATGTGTGAATTCATCTCACAGAGTTACACTTATGTTTCGTGGAGCAGTCCATTAACACTGTCTTTGAGGAATCTGAGAAGGGCTTCTTTGGATCACATTGAGGCCTACGCTGATAAAGGAAATTTCATCCGTTCAAAACGTGAAAGAAGCTTTCTGAGAAACTTCTTTCTGATCTGTGAGTTCATCTCACAGAGTTACAACCTCTGCCTCAAGAAGCAGTTTGCTAACACTCTTTTCGTGGAATCTGCAAAGTGATATTTGGGAGCCTATTGGGGCCCATGGTGATAAAGGAAATATCCTCACATAATAACTAAAGAGAAGCTTTCTGAGAAACTGCATTGCCATGTGTGAATGCAACTCACAGAGTTACACGTTTCTCTTCAGTGATCAGTTTGTTAGCACAGTTTTCTGGAAATCTGCAATTAGATACTTCATAGCGCAATGAACATTACAGTGACAAAGGAAATATCCACAGATGAAAACTAGAAAGAAGCTTTCTTAGAAACTTCTTGGTGATGTGTGAATTCATCTCACAGAGTTACACTTATGTTTCGTGGAGCAGTCCATTAACACTGTCTTTGAGGAATCTGAGAAGGGCTTCTTTGGATCACATTGAGGCCTACGCTGATAAAGGAAATTTCATCCGTTCAAAACGTGAAAGAAGCTTTCTGAGAAACTTCTTTCTGATCTGTGAGTTCATCTCACAGAGTTACAACCTCTGCCTCAAGAAGCAGTTTGCTAACACTCTTTTCGTGGAATCTGCAAAGTGATATTTGGGAGCCTATTGGGGCCCATGGTGATAAAGGAAATATCCTCACATAATAACTAAAGAGAAGCTTTCTGAGAAACTGCATTGCCAAGTGTGAATGCAACTCACAGAGTTACACGTTTCTCTTCAGTGATCAGTTTGTTAGCACAGTTTTCTGGAAATCTGCAATTAGATACTTCATAGCGCAATGAACATTACAGTGACAAAGGAAATATCCACAGATGAAAACTAGAAAGAAGCTTTCTTAGAAACTTCTTGGTGATGTGTGAATTCATCTCACAGAGTTACACTTATGTTTCGTGGAGCAGTCCATTAACACTGTCTTTGAGGAATCTGAGAAGGGCTTCTTTGGATCACATTGAGGCCTACGCTGATAAAGGAAATTTCATCCGTTCAAAACGTGAAAGAAGCTTTCTGAGAAACTTCTTTCTGATCTGTGAGTTCATCTCACAGAGTTACAACCTCTGCCTCAAGAAGCAGTTTGCTAACACTCTTTTCGTGGAATCTGCAAAGTGATATTTGGGAGCCTATTGGGGCCCATGGTGATAAAGGAAATATCCTCACATAATAACTAAAGAGAAGCTTTCTGAGAAACTGCATTGCCATGTGTGAATGCAACTCACAGAGTTACACGTTTCTCTTCAGTGATCAGTTTGTTAGCACAGTTTTCTGGAAATCTGCAATTAGATACTTCATAGCGCAATGAACATTACAGTGACAAAGGAAATATCCACAGATGAAAACTAGAAAGAAGCTTTCTTAGAAACTTCTTGGTGATGTGTGAATTCATCTCACAGAGTTACACTTATGTTTCGTGGAGCAGTCCATTAACACTGTCTTTGAGGAATCTGAGAAGGGCTTCTTTGGATCACATTGAGGCCTACGCTGATAAAGGAAATTTCATCCGTTCAAAACGTGAAAGAAGCTTTCTGAGAAACTTCTTTCTGATCTGTGAGTTCATCTCACAGAGTTACAACCTCTGCCTCAAGAAGCAGTTTGCTAACACTCTTTTCGTGGAATCTGCAAAGTGATATTTGGGAGCCTATTGGGGCCCATGGTGATAAAGGAAATATCCTCACATAATAACTAAAGAGAAGCTTTCTGGGAAACTGCATTGCCAAGTGTGAATGCAACTCACAGAGTTACACGTTTCTCTTCAGTGATCAGTTTGTTAGCACAGTTTTCTGGAAATCTGCAATTAGATACTTCATAGCGCAATGAACATTACAGTGACAAAGGAAATATCCACAGATGAAAACTAGAAAGAAGATTTCTTAGAAACTTCTTGGTGATGTGTGAATTCATCTCACAGAGTTACACTTATGCTTCGTGGAGCAGTCCATTACCACCGTCTTTGAGGAATCTGAGAAGGGCTTCTTTGGATCACATTGAGGCCTACGCTGATAAAGGAAATTTCATCCGTTCAAAACGTGAAAGAAGCTTTCTGAGAAACTTCTTTCTGATCTGTGAGTTCATCTCACAGAGTTACAACCTCTGCCTCAAGAAGCAGTTTGCTAACACTCTTTTCGTGGAATCTGCAAAGTGATATTTGGGAGCCTATTGGGGCCCATGGTGATAAAGGAAATATCCTCACATAATAACTAAAGAGAAGCTTTCTGGGAAACTGCATTGCCAAGTGTGAATGCAACTCACAGAGTTACACGTTTCTCTTCAGTGATCAGTTTGTTAGCACAGTTTTCTGGAAATCTGCAATTAGATACTTCATAGCGCAATGAACATTACAGTGACAAAGGAAATATCCACAGATGAAAACTAGAAAGAAGCTTTCTTAGAAACTTCTTGGTGATGTGTGAATTCATCTCACAGAGTTACACTTATGTTTCGTGGAGCAGTCCATTAACACTGTCTTTGAGGAATCTGAGAAGGGCTTCTTTGGATCACATTGAGGCCTACGCTGATAAAGGAAATTTCATCCGTTCAAAACGTGAAAGAAGCTTTCTGAGAAACTTCTTTCTGATCTGTGAGTTCATCTCACAGAGTTACAACCTCTGCCTCAAGAAGCAGTTTGCTAACACTCTTTTCGTGGAATCTGCAAAGTGATATTTGGGAGCCTATTGGGGCCCATGGTGATAAAGGAAATATCCTCACATAATAACTAAAGAGAAGCTTTCTGGGAAACTGCATTGCCAAGTGTGAATGCAACTCACAGAGTTACACGTTTCTCTTCAGTGATCAGTTTGTTAGCACAGTTTTCTGGAAATCTGCAATTAGATACTTCATAGCGCAATGAACATTACAGTGACAAAGGAAATATCCACAGATGAAAACTAGAAAGAAGCTTTCTTAGAAACTTCTTGGTGATGTGTGAATTCATCTCACAGAGTTACACTTATGTTTCGTGGAGCAGTCCATTAACACTGTCTTTGAGGAATCTGAGAAGGGCTTCTTTGGATCACATTGAGGCCTACGCTGATAAAGGAAATTTCATCCGTTCAAAACGTGAAAGAAGCTTTCTGAGAAACTTCTTTCTGATCTGTGAGTTCATCTTACAGAGTTACAACCTCTGCCTCAAGAAGCAGTTTGCTAACACTCTTTTCGTGGAATCTGCAAAGTGATATTTGGGAGCCTATTGGGGCCCATGGTGATAAAGGAAATATCCTCACATAATAACTAAAGAGAAGCTTTCTGAGAAACTGCATTGCCAAGTGTGAATGCAACTCACAGAGTTACACGTTTCTCTTCAGTGATCAGTTTGTTAGCACAGTTTTCTGGAAATCTGCAATTAGATACTTCATAGCGCAATGAACATTACAGTGACAAAGGAAATATCCACAGATGAAAACTAGAAAGAAGCTTTCTTAGAAACTTCTTGGTGATGTGTGAATTCATCTCACAGAGTTACACTTATGTTTCGTGGAGCAGTCCATTAACACTGTCTTTGAGGAATCTGAGAAGGGCTTCTTTGGATCACATTGAGGCCTACGCTGATAAAGGAAATTTCATCCGTTCAAAACGTGAAAGAAGCTTTCTGAGAAACTTCTTTCTGATCTGTGAGTTCATCTCACAGAGTTACAACCTCTGCCTCAAGAAGCAGTTTGCTAACACTCTTTTCGTGGAATCTGCAAAGTGATATTTGGGAGCCTATTGGGGCCCATGGTGATAAAGGAAATATCCTCACATAATAACTAAAGAGAAGCTTTCTGGGAAACTGCATTGCCAAGTGTGAATGCAACTCACAGAGTTACACGTTTCTCTTCAGTGATCAGTTTGTTAGCACAGTTTTCTGGAAATCTGCAATTAGATACTTCATAGCGCAATGAACATTACAGTGACAAAGGAAATATCCACAGATGAAAACTAGAAAGAAGCTTTCTTAGAAACTTCTTGGTGATGTGTGAATTCATCTCACAGAGTTACACTTATGTTTCGTGGAGCAGTCCATTAACACTGTCTTTGAGGAATCTGAGAAGGGCTTCTTTGGATCACATTGAGGCCTACGCTGATAAAGGAAATTTCATCCGTTCAAAACGTGAAAGAAGCTTTCTGAGAAACTTCTTTCTGATCTGTGAGTTCATCTCACAGAGTTACAACCTCTGCCTCAAGAAGCAGTTTGCTAACACTCTTTTCGTGGAATCTGCAAAGTGATATTTGGGAGCCTATTGGGGCCCATGGTGATAAAGGAAATATCCTCACATAATAACTAAAGAGAAGCTTTCTGAGAAACTGCATTGCCAAGTGTGAATGCAACTCACAGAGTTACACGTTTCTCTTCAGTGATCAGTTTGTTAGCACAGTTTTCTGGAAATCTGCAATTAGATACTTCATAGCGCAATGAACATTACAGTGACAAAGGAAATATCCACAGATGAAAACTAGAAAGAAGCTTTCTTAGAAACTTCTTGGTGATGTGTGAATTCATCTCACAGAGTTACACTTATGTTTCGTGGAGCAGTCCATTAACACTGTCTTTGAGGAATCTGAGAAGGGCTTCTTTGGATCACATTGAGGCCTACGCTGATAAAGGAAATTTCATCCGTTCAAAACGTGAAAGAAGCTTTCTGAGAAACTTCTTTCTGATCTGTGAGTTCATCTCACAGAGTTACAACCTCTGCCTCAAGAAGCAGTTTGCTAACACTCTTTTCGTGGAATCTGCAAAGTGATATTTGGGAGCCTATTGGGGCCCATGGTGATAAAGGAAATATCCTCACATAATAACTAAAGAGAAGCTTTCTGGGAAACTGCATTGCCAAGTGTGAATGCAACTCACAGAGTTACACGTTTCTCTTCAGTGATCAGTTTGTTAGCACAGTTTTCTGGAAATCTGCAATTAGATACTTCATAGCGCAATGAACATTACAGTGACAAAGGAAATATCCACAGATGAAAACTAGAAAGAAGCTTTCTTAGAAACTTCTTGGTGATGTGTGAATTCATCTCACAGAGTTACACTTATGTTTCGTGGAGCAGTCCATTAACACTGTCTTTGAGGAATCTGAGAAGGGCTTCTTTGGATCACATTGAGGCCTACGCTGATAAAGGAAATTTCATCCGTTCAAAACGTGAAAGAAGCTTTCTGAGAAACTTCTTTCTGATCTGTGAGTTCATCTCACAGAGTTACAACCTCTGCCTCAAGAAGCAGTTTGCTAACACTCTTTTCGTGGAATCTGCAAAGTGATATTTGGGAGCCTATTGGGGCCCATGGTGATAAAGGAAATATCCTCACATAATAACTAAAGAGAAGCTTTCTGAGAAACTGCATTGCCAATGTGTGAATGCAACTCACAGAGTTACACGTTTCTCTTCAGTGATCAGTTTGTTAGCACAGTTTTCTGGAAATCTGCAATTAGATACTTCATAGCGCAATGAACATTACAGTGACAAAGGAAATATCCACAGATGAAAACTAGAAAGAAGCTTTCTTAGAAACTTCTTGGTGATGTGTGAATTCATCTCACAGAGTTACACTTATGTTTCGTGGAGCAGTCCATTAACACTGTCTTTGAGGAATCTGAGAAGGGCTTCTTTGGATCACATTGAGGCCTACGCTGATAAAGGAAATTTCATCCGTTCAAAACGTGAAAGAAGCTTTCTGAGAAACTTCTTTCTGATCTGTGAGGTCATCTCACAGAGTTACAACCTCTGCCTCAAGAAGCAGTTTGCTAACACTCTTTTCGTGGAATCTGCAAAGTGATATTTGGGAGCCTATTGGGGCCCATGGTGATAAAGGAAATATCCTCACATAATAACTAAAGAGAAGCTTTCTGAGAAACTGCATTGCCAGTGTGAATGCAACTCACAGAGTTACACGTTTCTCTTCAGTGATCAGTTTGTTAGCACAGTTTTCTGGAAATCTGCAATTAGATACTTCATAGCGCAATGAACATTACAGTGACAAAGGAAATATCCACAGATGAAAACTAGAAAGAAGCTTTCTTAGAAACTTCTTGGTGATGTGTGAATTCATCTCACAGAGTTACACTTATGTTTCGTGGAGCAGTCCATTAACACTGTCTTTGAGGAATCTGAGAAGGGCTTCTTTGGATCACATTGAGGCCTACGCTGATAAAGGAAATTTCATCCGTTCAAAACGTGAAAGAAGCTTTCTGAGAAACTTCTTTCTGATCTGTGAGTTCATCTCACAGAGTTACAACCTCTGCCTCAAGAAGCAGTTTGCTAACACTCTTTTCGTGGAATCTGCAAAGTGATATTTGGGAGCCTATTGGGGCCCATGGTGATAAAGGAAATATCCTCACATAATAACTAAAGAGAAGCTTTCTGGGAAACTGCATTGCCAAGTGTGAATGCAACTCACAGAGTTACACGTTTCTCTTCAGTGATCAGTTTGTTAGCACAGTTTTCTGGAAATCTGCAATTAGATACTTCATAGCGCAATGAACATTACAGTGACAAAGGAAATATCCACAGATGAAAACTAGAAAGAAGCTTTCTTAGAAACTTCTTGGTGATGTGTGAATTCATCTCACAGAGTTACACTTATGTTTCGTGGAGCAGTCCATTAACACTGTCTTTGAGGAATCTGAGAAGGGCTTCTTTGGATCACATTGAGGCCTACGCTGATAAAGGAAATTTCATCCGTTCAAAACGTGAAAGAAGCTTTCTGAGAAACTTCTTTCTGATCTGTGAGTTCATCTCACAGAGTTACAACCTCTGCCTCAAGAAGCAGTTTGCTAACACTCTTTTCGTGGAATCTGCAAAGTGATATTTGGGAGCCTATTGGGGCCCATGGTGATAAAGGAAATATCCTCACATAATAACTAAAGAGAAGCTTTCTGAGAAACTGCATTGCCAAGTGTGAATGCAACTCACAGAGTTACACGTTTCTCTTCAGTGATCAGTTTGTTAGCACAGTTTTCTGGAAATCTGCAATTAGATACTTCATAGCGCAATGAACATTACAGTGACAAAGGAAATATCCACAGATGAAAACTAGAAAGAAGCTTTCTTAGAAACTTCTTGGTGATGTGTGAATTCATCTCACAGAGTTACACTTATGTTTCGTGGAGCAGTCCATTAACACTGTCTTTGAGGAATCTGAGAAGGGCTTCTTTGGATCACATTGAGGCCTACGCTGATAAAGGAAATTTCATCCGTTCAAAACGTGAAAGAAGCTTTCTGAGAAACTTCTTTCTGATCTGTGAGTTCATCTCACAGAGTTACAACCTCTGCCTCAAGAAGCAGTTTGCTAACACTCTTTTCGTGGAATCTGCAAAGTGATATTTGGGAGCCTATTGGGGCCCATGGTGATAAAGGAAATATCCTCACATAATAACTAAAGAGAAGCTTTCTGAGAAACTGCATTGCCAAGTGTGAATGCAACTCACAGAGTTACACGTTTCTCTTCAGTGATCAGTTTGTTAGCACAGTTTTCTGGAAATCTGCAATTAGATACTTCATAGCGCAATGAACATTACAGTGACAAAGGAAATATCCACAGATGAAAACTAGAAAGAAGCTTTCTTAGAAACTTCTTGGTGATGTGTGAATTCATCTCACAGAGTTACACTTATGTTTCGTGGAGCAGTCCATTAACACTGTCTTTGAGGAATCTGACAAGGGCTTCTTTGGATCACATTGAGGCCTACGCTGATAAAGGAAATTTCATCCGTTCAAAACGTGAAAGAAGCTTTCTGAGAAACTTCTTTCTGATCTGTGAGTTCATCTCACAGAGTTACAACCTCTGCCTCAAGAAGCAGTTTGCTAACACTCTTTTCGTGGAATCTGCAAAGTGATATTTGGGAGCCTATTGGGGCCCATGGTGATAAAGGAAATATCCTCACATAATAACTAAAGAGAAGCTTTCTGAGAAACTGCATTGCCAATGTGTGAATGCAACTCACAGAGTTACACGTTTCTCTTCAGTGATCAGTTTGTTAGCACAGTTTTCTGGAAATCTGCAATTAGATACTTCATAGCGCAATGAACATTACAGTGACAAAGGAAATATCCACAGATGAAAACTAGAAAGAAGCTTTCTTAGAAACTTCTTGGTGATGTGTGAATTCATCTCACAGAGTTACACTTATGTTTCGTGGAGCAGTCCATTAACACTGTCTTTGAGGAATCTGACAAGGGCTTCTTTGGATCACATTGAGGCCTACGCTGATAAAGGAAATTTCATCCGTTCAAAACGTGAAAGAAGCTTTCTGAGAAACTTCTTTCTGATCTGTGAGTTCATCTCACAGAGTTACAACCTCTGCCTCAAGAAGCAGTTTGCTAACACTCTTTTCGTGGAATCTGCAAAGTGATATTTGGGAGCCTATTGGGGCCCATGGTGATAAAGGAAATATCCTCACATAATAACTAAAGAGAAGCTTTCTGAGAAACTGCATTGCCAAGTGTGAATGCAACTCACAGAGTTACACGTTTCTCTTCAGTGATCAGTTTGTTAGCACAGTTTTCTGGAAATCTGCAATTAGATAC
This sequence comes from Rhinopithecus roxellana, assembly GCF_007565055.1. Taxonomy (NCBI): domain Eukaryota; kingdom Metazoa; phylum Chordata; class Mammalia; order Primates; family Cercopithecidae; genus Rhinopithecus; species Rhinopithecus roxellana. The sequence goes on along the minus strand of NC_044554.1, from coordinate 102,815,156 downwards.
TTCATAGCGCAATGAACATTACAGTGACAAAGGAAATATCCACAGATGAAAACTAGAAAGAAGCTTTCTTAGAAACTTCTTGGTGATGTGTGAATTCATCTCACAGAGTTACACTTATGTTTCGTGGAGCAGTCCATTAACACTGTCTTTGAGGAATCTGAGAAGGGCTTCTTTGGATCACATTGAGGCCTACGCTGATAAAGGAAATTTCATCCGTTCAAAACGTGAAAGAAGCTTTCTGAGAAACTTCTTTCTGATCTGTGAGTTCATCTCACAGAGTTACAACCTCTGCCTCAAGAAGCAGTTTGCTAACACTCTTTTCGTGGAATCTGCAAAGTGATATTTGGGAGCCTATTGGGGCCCATGGTGATAAAGGAAATATCCTCACATAATAACTAAAGAGAAGCTTTCTGAGAAACTGCATTGCCAAGTGTGAATGCAACTCACAGAGTTACACGTTTCTCTTCAGTGATCAGTTTGTTAGCACAGTTTTCTGGAAATCTGCAATTAGATACTTCATAGCGCAATGAACATTACAGTGACAAAGGAAATATCCACAGATGAAAACTAGAAAGAAGCTTTCTTAGAAACTTCTTGGTGATGTGTGAATTCATCTCACAGAGTTACACTTATGTTTCGTGGAGCAGTCCATTAACACTGTCTTTGAGGAATCTGAGAAGGGCTTCTTTGGATCACATTGAGGCCTACGCTGATAAAGGAAATTTCATCCGTTCAAAACGTGAAAGAAGCTTTCTGAGAAACTTCTTTCTGATCTGTGAGTTCATCTCACAGAGTTACAACCTCTGCCTCAAGAAGCAGTTTGCTAACACTCTTTTCGTGGAATCTGCAAAGTGATATTTGGGAGCCTATTGGGGCCCATGGTGATAAAGGAAATATCCTCACATAATAACTAAAGAGAAGCTTTCTGAGAAACTGCATTGCCAAGTGTGAATGCAACTCACAGAGTTACACGTTTCTCTTCAGTGATCAGTTTGTTAGCACAGTTTTCTGGAAATCTGCAATTAGATACTTCATAGCGCAATGAACATTACAGTGACAAAGGAAATATCCACAGATGAAAACTAGAAAGAAGCTTTCTTAGAAACTTCTTGGTGATGTGTGAATTCATCTCACAGAGTTACACTTATGTTTCGTGGAGCAGTCCATTAACACTGTCTTTGAGGAATCTGAGAAGGGCTTCTTTGGATCACATTGAGGCCTACGCTGATAAAGGAAATTTCATCCGTTCAAAACGTGAAAGAAGCTTTCTGAGAAACTTCTTTCTGATCTGTGAGTTCATCTCACAGAGTTACAACCTCTGCCTCAAGAAGCAGTTTGCTAACACTCTTTTCGTGGAATCTGCAAAGTGATATTTGGGAGCCTATTGGGGCCCATGGTGATAAAGGAAATATCCTCACATAATAACTAAAGAGAAGCTTTCTGGGAAACTGCATTGCCAAGTGTGAATGCAACTCACAGAGTTACACGTTTCTCTTCAGTGATCAGTTTGTTAGCACAGTTTTCTGGAAATCTGCAATTAGATACTTCATAGCGCAATGAACATTACAGTGACAAAGGAAATATCCACAGATGAAAACTAGAAAGAAGCTTTCTTAGAAACTTCTTGGTGATGTGTGAATTCATCTCACAGAGTTACACTTATGTTTCGTGGAGCAGTCCATTAACACTGTCTTTGAGGAATCTGAGAAGGGCTTCTTTGGATCACATTGAGGCCTACGCTGATAAAGGAAATTTCATCCGTTCAAAACGTGAAAGAAGCTTTCTGAGAAACTTCTTTCTGATCTGTGAGTTCATCTTACAGAGTTACAACCTCTGCCTCAAGAAGCAGTTTGCTAACACTCTTTTCGTGGAATCTGCAAAGTGATATTTGGGAGCCTATTGGGGCCCATGGTGATAAAGGAAATATCCTCACATAATAACTAAAGAGAAGCTTTCTGAGAAACTGCATTGCCAAGTGTGAATGCAACTCACAGAGTTACACGTTTCTCTTCAGTGATCAGTTTGTTAGCACAGTTTTCTGGAAATCTGCAATTAGATACTTCATAGCGCAATGAACATTACAGTGACAAAGGAAATATCCACAGATGAAAACTAGAAAGAAGCTTTCTTAGAAACTTCTTGGTGATGTGTGAATTCATCTCACAGAGTTACACTTATGTTTCGTGGAGCAGTCCATTAACACTGTCTTTGAGGAATCTGAGAAGGGCTTCTTTGGATCACATTGAGGCCTACGCTGATAAAGGAAATTTCATCCGTTCAAAACGTGAAAGAAGCTTTCTGAGAAACTTCTTTCTGATCTGTGAGTTCATCTCACAGAGTTACAACCTCTGCCTCAAGAAGCAGTTTGCTAACACTCTTTTCGTGGAATCTGCAAAGTGATATTTGGGAGCCTATTGGGGCCCATGGTGATAAAGGAAATATCCTCACATAATAACTAAAGAGAAGCTTTCTGAGAAACTGCATTGCCATGTGTGAATGCAACTCACAGAGTTACACGTTTCTCTTCAGTGATCAGTTTGTTAGCACAGTTTTCTGGAAATCTGCAATTAGATACTTCATAGCGCAATGAACATTACAGTGACAAAGGAAATATCCACAGATGAAAACTAGAAAGAAGCTTTCTTAGAAACTTCTTGGTGATGTGTGAATTCATCTCACAGAGTTACACTTATGTTTCGTGGAGCAGTCCATTAACACTGTCTTTGAGGAATCTGAGAAGGGCTTCTTTGGATCACATTGAGGCCTACGCTGATAAAGGAAATTTCATCCGTTCAAAACGTGAAAGAAGCTTTCTGAGAAACTTCTTTCTGATCTGTGAGTTCATCTCACAGAGTTACAACCTCTGCCTCAAGAAGCAGTTTGCTAACACTCTTTTCGTGGAATCTGCAAAGTGATATTTGGGAGCCTATTGGGGCCCATGGTGATAAAGGAAATATCCTCACATAATAACTAAAGAGAAGCTTTCTGAGAAACTGCATTGCCAAGTGTGAATGCAACTCACAGAGTTACACGTTTCTCTTCAGTGATCAGTTTGTTAGCACAGTTTTCTGGAAATCTGCAATTAGATACTTCATAGCGCAATGAACATTACAGTGACAAAGGAAATATCCACAGATGAAAACTAGAAAGAAGCTTTCTTAGAAACTTCTTGGTGATGTGTGAATTCATCTCACAGAGTTACACTTATGTTTCGTGGAGCAGTCCATTAACACTGTCTTTGAGGAATCTGAGAAGGGCTTCTTTGGATCACATTGAGGCCTACGCTGATAAAGGAAATTTCATCCGTTCAAAACGTGAAAGAAGCTTTCTGAGAAACTTCTTTCTGATCTGTGAGTTCATCTCACAGAGTTACAACCTCTGCCTCAAGAAGCAGTTTGCTAACACTCTTTTCGTGGAATCTGCAAAGTGATATTTGGGAGCCTATTGGGGCCCATGGTGATAAAGGAAATATCCTCACATAATAACTAAAGAGAAGCTTTCTGAGAAACTGCATTGCCAAGTGTGAATGCAACTCACAGAGTTACACGTTTCTCTTCAGTGATCAGTTTGTTAGCACAGTTTTCTGGAAATCTGCAATTAGATACTTCATAGCGCAATGAACATTACAGTGACAAAGGAAATATCCACAGATGAAAACTAGAAAGAAGCTTTCTTAGAAACTTCTTGGTGATGTGTGAATTCATCTCACAGAGTTACACTTATGTTTCGTGGAGCAGTCCATTAACACTGTCTTTGAGGAATCTGAGAAGGGCTTCTTTGGATCACATTGAGGCCTACGCTGATAAAGGAAATTTCATCCGTTCAAAACGTGAAAGAAGCTTTCTGAGAAACTTCTTTCTGATCTGTGAGTTCATCTCACAGAGTTACAACCTCTGCCTCAAGAAGCAGTTTGCTAACACTCTTTTCGTGGAATCTGCAAAGTGATATTTGGGAGCCTATTGGGGCCCATGGTGATAAAGGAAATATCCTCACATAATAACTAAAGAGAAGCTTTCTGAGAAACTGCATTGCCAAGTGTGAATGCAACTCACAGAGTTACACGTTTCTCTTCAGTGATCAGTTTGTTAGCACAGTTTTCTGGAAATCTGCAATTAGATACTTCATAGCGCAATGAACATTACAGTGACAAAGGAAATATCCACAGATGAAAACTAGAAAGAAGCTTTCTTAGAAACTTCTTGGTGATGTGTGAATTCATCTCACAGAGTTACACTTATGTTTCGTGGAGCAGTCCATTAACACTGTCTTTGAGGAATCTGAGAAGGGCTTCTTTGGATCACATTGAGGCCTACGCTGATAAAGGAAATTTCATCCGTTCAAAACGTGAAAGAAGCTTTCTGAGAAACTTCTTTCTGATCTGTGAGTTCATCTTACAGAGTTACAACCTCTGCCTCAAGAAGCAGTTTGCTAACACTCTTTTCGTGGAATCTGCAAAGTGATATTTGGGAGCCTATTGGGGCCCATGGTGATAAAGGAAATATCCTCACATAATAACTAAAGAGAAGCTTTCTGAGAAACTGCATTGCCAAGTGTGAATGCAACTCACAGAGTTACACGTTTCTCTTCAGTGATCAGTTTGTTAGCACAGTTTTCTGGAAATCTGCAATTAGATACTTCATAGCGCAATGAACATTACAGTGACAAAGGAAATATCCACAGATGAAAACTAGAAAGAAGCTTTCTTAGAAACTTCTTGGTGATGTGTGAATTCATCTCACAGAGTTACACTTATGTTTCGTGGAGCAGTCCATTAACACTGTCTTTGAGGAATCTGAGAAGGGCTTCTTTGGATCACATTGAGGCCTACGCTGATAAAGGAAATTTCATCCGTTCAAAACGTGAAAGAAGCTTTCTGAGAAACTTCTTTCTGATCTGTGAGTTCATCTCACAGAGTTACAACCTCTGCCTCAAGAAGCAGTTTGCTAACACTCTTTTCGTGGAATCTGCAAAGTGATATTTGGGAGCCTATTGGGGCCCATGGTGATAAAGGAAATATCCTCACATAATAACTAAAGAGAAGCTTTCTGAGAAACTGCATTGCCAAGTGTGAATGCAACTCACAGAGTTACACGTTTCTCTTCAGTGATCAGTTTGTTAGCACAGTTTTCTGGAAATCTGCAATTAGATACTTCATAGCGCAATGAACATTACAGTGACAAAGGAAATATCCACAGATGAAAACTAGAAAGAAGCTTTCTTAGAAACTTCTTGGTGATGTGTGAATTCATCTCACAGAGTTACACTTATGTTTCGTGGAGCAGTCCATTAACACTGTCTTTGAGGAATCTGAGAAGGGCTTCTTTGGATCACATTGAGGCCTACGCTGATAAAGGAAATTTCATCCGTTCAAAACGTGAAAGAAGCTTTCTGAGAAACTTCTTTCTGATCTGTGAGTTCATCTCACAGAGTTACAACCTCTGCCTCAAGAAGCAGTTTGCTAACACTCTTTTCGTGGAATCTGCAAAGTGATATTTGGGAGCCTATTGGGGCCCATGGTGATAAAGGAAATATCCTCACATAATAACTAAAGAGAAGCTTTCTGAGAAACTGCATTGCCAAGTGTGAATGCAACTCACAGAGTTACACGTTTCTCTTCAGTGATCAGTTTGTTAGCACAGTTTTCTGGAAATCTGCAATTAGATACTTCATAGCGCAATGAACATTACAGTGACAAAGGAAATATCCACAGATGAAAACTAGAAAGAAGCTTTCTTAGAAACTTCTTGGTGATGTGTGAATTCATCTCACAGAGTTACACTTATGTTTCGTGGAGCAGTCCATTAACACTGTCTTTGAGGAATCTGAGAAGGGCTTCTTTGGATCACATTGAGGCCTACGCTGATAAAGGAAATTTCATCCGTTCAAAACGTGAAAGAAGCTTTCTGAGAAACTTCTTTCTGATCTGTGAGTTCATCTCACAGAGTTACAACCTCTGCCTCAAGAAGCAGTTTGCTAACACTCTTTTCGTGGAATCTGCAAAGTGATATTTGGGAGCCTATTGGGGCCCATGGTGATAAAGGAAATATCCTCACATAATAACTAAAGAGAAGCTTTCTGAGAAACTGCATTGCCAAGTGTGAATGCAACTCACAGAGTTACACGTTTCTCTTCAGTGATCAGTTTGTTAGCACAGTTTTCTGGAAATCTGCAATTAGATACTTCATAGCGCAATGAACATTACAGTGACAAAGGAAATATCCACAGATGAAAACTAGAAAGAAGCTTTCTTAGAAACTTCTTGGTGATGTGTGAATTCATCTCACAGAGTTACACTTATGTTTCGTGGAGCAGTCCATTAACACTGTCTTTGAGGAATCTGAGAAGGGCTTCTTTGGATCACATTGAGGCCTACGCTGATAAAGGAAATTTCATCCGTTCAAAACGTGAAAGAAGCTTTCTGAGAAACTTCTTTCTGATCTGTGAGTTCATCTCACAGAGTTACAACCTCTGCCTCAAGAAGCAGTTTGCTAACACTCTTTTCGTGGAATCTGCAAAGTGATATTTGGGAGCCTATTGGGGCCCATGGTGATAAAGGAAATATCCTCACATAATAACTAAAGAGAAGCTTTCTGAGAAACTGCATTGCCAAGTGTGAATGCAACTCACAGAGTTACACGTTTCTCTTCAGTGATCAGTTTGTTAGCACAGTTTTCTGGAAATCTGCAATTAGATACTTCATAGCGCAATGAACATTACAGTGACAAAGGAAATATCCACAGATGAAAACTAGAAAGAAGCTTTCTTAGAAACTTCTTGGTGATGTGTGAATTCATCTCACAGAGTTACACTTATGTTTCGTGGAGCAGTCCATTAACACTGTCTTTGAGGAATCTGAGAAGGGCTTCTTTGGATCACATTGAGGCCTACGCTGATAAAGGAAATTTCATCCGTTCAAAACGTGAAAGAAGCTTTCTGAGAAACTTCTTTCTGATCTGTGAGTTCATCTCACAGAGTTACAACCTCTGCCTCAAGAAGCAGTTTGCTAACACTCTTTTCGTGGAATCTGCAAAGTGATATTTGGGAGCCTATTGGGGCCCATGGTGATAAAGGAAATATCCTCACATAATAACTAAAGAGAAGCTTTCTGAGAAACTGCATTGCCAAGTGTGAATGCAACTCACAGAGTTACACGTTTCTCTTCAGTGATCAGTTTGTTAGCACAGTTTTCTGGAAATCTGCAATTAGATACTTCATAGCGCAATGAACATTACAGTGACAAAGGAAATATCCACAGATGAAAACTAGAAAGAAGCTTTCTTAGAAACTTCTTGGTGATGTGTGAATTCATCTCACAGAGTTACACTTATGTTTCGTGGAGCAGTCCATTAACACTGTCTTTGAGGAATCTGAGAAGGGCTTCTTTGGATCACATTGAGGCCTACGCTGATAAAGGAAATTTCATCCGTTCAAAACGTGAAAGAAGCTTTCTGAGAAACTTCTTTCTGATCTGTGAGTTCATCTCACAGAGTTACAACCTCTGCCTCAAGAAGCAGTTTGCTAACACTCTTTTCGTGGAATCTGCAAAGTGATATTTGGGAGCCTATTGGGGCCCATGGTGATAAAGGAAATATCCTCACATAATAACTAAAGAGAAGCTTTCTGAGAAACTGCATTGCCAAGTGTGAATGCAACTCACAGAGTTACACGTTTCTCTTCAGTGATCAGTTTGTTAGCACAGTTTTCTGGAAATCTGCAATTAGATACTTCATAGCGCAATGAACATTACAGTGACAAAGGAAATATCCACAGATGAAAACTAGAAAGAAGCTTTCTTAGAAACTTCTTGGTGATGTGTGAATTCATCTCACAGAGTTACACTTATGTTTCGTGGAGCAGTCCATTAACACTGTCTTTGAGGAATCTGAGAAGGGCTTCTTTGGATCACATTGAGGCCTACGCTGATAAAGGAAATTTCATCCGTTCAAAACGTGAAAGAAGCTTTCTGAGAAACTTCTTTCTGATCTGTGAGTTCATCTCACAGAGTTACAACCTCTGCCTCAAGAAGCAGTTTGCTAACACTCTTTTCGTGGAATCTGCAAAGTGATATTTGGGAGCCTATTGGGGCCCATGGTGATAAAGGAAATATCCTCACATAATAACTAAAGAGAAGCTTTCTGAGAAACTGCATTGCCAAGTGTGAATGCAACTCACAGAGTTACACGTTTCTCTTCAGTGATCAGTTTGTTAGCACAGTTTTCTGGAAATCTGCAATTAGATACTTCATAGCGCAATGAACATTACAGTGACAAAGGAAATATCCACAGATGAAAACTAGAAAGAAGCTTTCTTAGAAACTTCTTGGTGATGTGTGAATTCATCTCACAGAGTTACACTTATGTTTCGTGGAGCAGTCCATTAACACTGTCTTTGAGGAATCTGAGAAGGGCTTCTTTGGATCACATTGAGGCCTACGCTGATAAAGGAAATTTCATCCGTTCAAAACGTGAAAGAAGCTTTCTGAGAAACTTCTTTCTGATCTGTGAGTTCATCTCACAGAGTTACAACCTCTGCCTCAAGAAGCAGTTTGCTAACACTCTTTTCGTGGAATCTGCAAAGTGATATTTGGGAGCCTATTGGGGCCCATGGTGATAAAGGAAATATCCTCACATAATAACTAAAGAGAAGCTTTCTGAGAAACTGCATTGCCAAGTGTGAATGCAACTCACAGAGTTACACGTTTCTCTTCAGTGATCAGTTTGTTAGCACAGTTTTCTGGAAATCTGCAATTAGATACTTCATAGCGCAATGAACATTACAGTGACAAAGGAAATATCCACAGATGAAAACTAGAAAGAAGCTTTCTTAGAAACTTCTTGGTGATGTGTGAATTCATCTCACAGAGTTACACTTATGTTTCGTGGAGCAGTCCATTAACACTGTCTTTGAGGAATCTGAGAAGGGCTTCTTTGGATCACATTGAGGCCTACGCTGATAAAGGAAATTTCATCCGTTCAAAACGTGAAAGAAGCTTTCTGAGAAACTTCTTTCTGATCTGTGAGTTCATCTCACAGAGTTACAACCTCTGCCTCAAGAAGCAGTTTGCTAACACTCTTTTCGTGGAATCTGCAAAGTGATATTTGGGAGCCTATTGGGGCCCATGGTGATAAAGGAAATATCCTCACATAATAACTAAAGAGAAGCTTTCTGAGAAACTGCATTGCCAAGTGTGAATGCAACTCACAGAGTTACACGTTTCTCTTCAGTGATCAGTTTGTTAGCACAGTTTTCTGGAAATCTGCAATTAGATACTTCATAGCGCAATGAACATTACAGTGACAAAGGAAATATCCACAGATGAAAACTAGAAAGAAGCTTTCTTAGAAACTTCTTGGTGATGTGTGAATTCATCTCACAGAGTTACACTTATGTTTCGTGGAGCAGTCCATTAACACTGTCTTTGAGGAATCTGAGAAGGGCTTCTTTGGATCACATTGAGGCCTACGCTGATAAAGGAAATTTCATCCGTTCAAAACGTGAAAGAAGCTTTCTGAGAAACTTCTTTCTGATCTGTGAGTTCATCTCACAGAGTTACAACCTCTGCCTCAAGAAGCAGTTTGCTAACACTCTTTTCGTGGAATCTGCAAAGTGATATTTGGGAGCCTATTGGGGCCCATGGTGATAAAGGAAATATCCTCACATAATAACTAAAGAGAAGCTTTCTGAGAAACTGCATTGCCAAGTGTGAATGCAACTCACAGAGTTACACGTTTCTCTTCAGTGATCAGTTTGTTAGCACAGTTTTCTGGAAATCTGCAATTAGATACTTCATAGCGCAATGAACATTACAGTGACAAAGGAAATATCCACAGATGAAAACTAGAAAGAAGCTTTCTTAGAAACTTCTTGGTGATGTGTGAATTCATCTCACAGAGTTACACTTATGTTTCGTGGAGCAGTCCATTAACACTGTCTTTGAGGAATCTGAGAAGGGCTTCTTTGGATCACATTGAGGCCTACGCTGATAAAGGAAATTTCATCCGTTCAAAACGTGAAAGAAGCTTTCTGAGAAACTTCTTTCTGATCTGTGAGTTCATCTCACAGAGTTACAACCTCTGCCTCAAGAAGCAGTTTGCTAACACTCTTTTCGTGGAATCTGCAAAGTGATATTTGGGAGCCTATTGGGGCCCATGGTGATAAAGGAAATATCCTCACATAATAACTAAAGAGAAGCTTTCTGAGAAACTGCATTGCCAAGTGTGAATGCAACTCACAGAGTTACACGTTTCTCTTCAGTGATCAGTTTGTTAGCACAGTTTTCTGGAAATCTGCAATTAGATACTTCATAGCGCAATGAACATTACAGTGACAAAGGAAATATCCACAGATGAAAACTAGAAAGAAGCTTTCTTAGAAACTTCTTGGTGATGTGTGAATTCATCTCACAGAGTTACACTTATGTTTCGTGGAGCAGTCCATTAACACTGTCTTTGAGGAATCTGAGAAGGGCTTCTTTGGATCACATTGAGGCCTACGCTGATAAAGGAAATTTCATCCGTTCAAAACGTGAAAGAAGCTTTCTGAGAAACTTCTTTCTGATCTGTGAGTTCATCTCACAGAGTTACAACCTCTGCCTCAAGAAGCAGTTTGCTAACACTCTTTTCGTGGAATCTGCAAAGTGATATTTGGGAGCCTATTGGGGCCCATGGTGATAAAGGAAATATCCTCACATAATAACTAAAGAGAAGCTTTCTGAGAAACTGCATTGCCAAGTGTGAATGCAACTCACAGAGTTACACGTTTCTCTTCAGTGATCAGTTTGTTAGCACAGTTTTCTGGAAATCTGCAATTAGATACTTCATAGCGCATTGAACATTACCGTGACAAAGGAAATATCCACAGATGAAAACTAGAAGAAGCTTTCTTAGAAACTTCTTGGTGATGTGGAATTCATCTCACAGAGTTACACTTATGTTTTTTCATTGGCGCAGTCATTAAACACGTCTTGGGAATCTGGACAGGGCTTCTTTGGATCACATTGAGGCCTACGCTGATAAAGAAATTTCACGTTCAAAAACGTGAAAGAAGCTTTCTGAGAAACTTCTTTCTGATCTGATGAGTTC
>NC_044554.1:102772821-102803975 GCF_007565055.1 Rhinopithecus roxellana | reverse complement strand
TGCTGGGAGCCTGGAGGCCCCCGTGGTGTGATTGGAGTGGCGGGGCCTCCCCTGCATGGGGGGCGGGAGCTGCGTGCGTGCGGAGCGCGGGGGCGCCGCGGCAGAAATCCCGGCATTGCGGAGCTCGGGGAAGCCGGGGCTCCCCGCCCGCCCCTCCTTTGCCCTCCCCTCTTCCCCCCGCCCCATTCCCGCAGGCCGCCCTGGCTGTAAGGGACCCGCGGTGGCCCCGGGTAGCTTCACAGTGCATCTGTTTGTTGTGAAAGCTGAACCCTTGCTCATGTGACCTGCTCCTCCCCCGCGGCCCCTCCCCCAGCCCCCCCATGGCCTGCTGGGGTTTTTCCAGGGTGATTACGAGCAGGATTTTGAGGCCTGGCTCTGCTTCCTGTGACTCAGGCCAAGGAGTTAACCAGCAGGTGCCTGCTGTCCGTTGAGCGGCTCTGCCCCTGTGGGGCAGCTAAGCGTGCTAAGCCCCGTGTCCCCTTAGGCACCCGAGTGTACAGCCACCTGGAGTGGATCCGCTACCACCGCTACCAGGGGCGCTCGGCCACCGTGTGGTCCCTGGGCGTGCTGCTCTATGACATGGTGTGTCTGCTCTATGACATCCCCTTCGAGCAGGACGAGGAGATCCTCCGCGGCCGCCTGCTCTTCCGGAGGAGGGTCTCCCCAGGTGCGTGGGGGCTCGAGGCGGGGTGGGGGCCTCGCCCTGCCCAGACCCTCCCTGACCTCTCTGCTCGGCACAGAGTGCCAGCAGCTGATCCAGTGGTGCCTGTCTCTGCGGCCCTCAGAGCAGCCATCGCTGGACCAGATTGCGGCCCATCCCTGGATGTTGGGGGTTGACGGGGTCGCCCCGGATAGCTGTGACCTGCGGCTGTGCACCCTCGACCCTGATGACGCGGCCAGCACCACGTCCAGCAGCGAGAGCTTGTGAGGAGCTACACCTGACTGGGAGCTAGGGGACCACCTGCCTTGGCCAAACCTGGGACGCCCCCAGACCCTGACTTTCTCTTGCGTGGGCCGTCTCCTCCTGCGGAAGCAGTGATCTCTGACCCCTGGTGACCTTCGCTTTGAGTGCCTTTTGACCGCTGGTCCCGCGGGACTTGGTTTTCTCAAGCTCTGTCCAAAGACGCTTCGGTCGAGGTCCCGCCTGCCCTGGGTGGATACTTGAACCCCAGACGCCCCTCTGTGCTGCTCTGTCCGGAGGCGGCCTTCCATCTGCCTGCCGACCCGGAGCTCTTTCCGCCGGCGCAGGGTCCCCAGCCCACCTCCTGCCCTCAGTCCTGCGGTGTGCGTCTGGGCGCGTCCTGCACACACAATGCGAGTCCGGGCCTCTGGGCCCGCCCGCCCACGCGAGCCGTACCTGCCGCCAACTCTGTTATTTATGGTGTGACCCCGTGGAGGTGCCCTGGGTCCACCGGGGCTATTTATTGTTTAATTTATTTGTTGAGGTTACTTCCTCTGAGCAGCCTGCCTCTCCCAGGCCCCAGGGGACAGTGGGGAGGCCGGGGAGGGGGTAGCTGTGGTCCAGGGACCCCAGGCCCTGATTCCTGTGTCCTGGCTCCGCCTGTCAGAAGATGAACTTGTACAGTGGCTAATTTAAGGGGAGTGGGTGACCCCGACACTTCCAGGCACTGTGCCCGGGGTGCGGGTTTTAAATTATTGACTTTGTACAGTCTGCCTGTGGGCTCTGAAAGCTGGGGTGGGGCCAGAGCCTGAGCGTTTAATTTATTCAGCACCTGTGTTTCTGTGAATGCGGTGTGTGCGGCCATCGCAGATGGGGGTTCTTTCAGTTCAAAAGTGAGATGTCTGGAGATCATATTTTTTTATACAGGTATTTCAATTAAAAATTTTTTGTACATAGTGGATAATCCTGTATTTATTGGGCTGGGCATCCTGGGGGAAGAGAAGAGGCTCTGAGAAAGGGGCTTCTGACTGTTGGGTGACATGACGGCTTTCCTGTGGGGCTGCTAGTTTTGCCCACAGGGAAAATGGGGGAGGCCCAGCTGGGTGCCAGCCTCCCCAGTGCCAGAGGCTACTGCATGTGGCTTGTGGCCCACCCCACTACCCCATGCTGCACCCAGGGAGAGGAACAGCTGGCTCCTGGGGTGCCTCTGGGAGGTGGAGGCAGGGAGCAACCCCCACCAGTCAGGAGGTCATCTCTGGGTGGTCCTAGGAGGATCTCTGCAGCCCCTGCCCAGGGAGGCCTTGCCGGTGGAAATGACCACACTTGTACCCTGGTTGGTGGAAACAGAGATGTGTAGGGTTGGGGAGGGAGTCCATGCTGCTTCAGAGGGTGGCTGGGGGTTTTGAAGGATGAGGAGGAGTTTGCCAGGCACACAGGGTGGGAGTGTGTTCCAGGCAGTGCCAAGGACCTGTGGAGGACACGCGGGTGGGGTCTGGTGGAGGGTATTGGGGTGTTCAGTCATAGACCCTGGCCTGGCAGGTGTGTGGTGAGACAGTGGGGTATGAACCAGGTCCAGGTGTGGCAATGGGCCTGGCCACAATGTTCCTGGTGGGTAGAGGAGGCCTGGGTGGAGGGTCCCAGTGAGACTGCTCCCCCACCCCCACCCCACCTCAGGGGCCTCCTTCTGCTCAACTGCTAACCCCGTGCTGGGCTGTGGGGTGCCCCATGCTGGCAGTGGACCTGCACCTGGGACATCACCCAGTCTGCCAAGCGCACCCACTCGGCTCTCTGGCTCCTGGAGCCCTGTCTGCCCCTGCCTCCCATCTGCCCCTCAAATAGCAGCCCCTGCTTAAGCGCCCCAGGCAGGCTGCACAGCGGGACAGAAGATGTCCCAGGTCCAAGGCCAGAGGCTGCGGCAGAAGCGGGAAGTTTGGGAAACTGAAACAGGAGAAAAGGAAAGTCACCCTTCCTCTGGAGAGCAGGCAGGGCAGAGAGGGCTGGGGTGGCGGCGGCTCCCGGCTCAGATTGTGACTGTTCAGGGCATTAGTGGGTGTCTGTGGCCTCTGCTATAGAGGCCCAGGAGCGCCTGGAGGGCAGCTGCTCATGTTATCCCAACATGGCACAGGATAAAATCTTACAGAAGAAAAAACTTTGTCATTGAGATCGAATTATAGTTTCCACATAGTAGATTTACGTTCATGTTTTACTTATGTTTATGTTAGGCTTAATTATATTTGTAGAATCTACTGTTTCTGATGATTTAGAGAATGGATGGGAAACTGAAAGAAATTTTAAAGACATTAAGTAAACATTGATTATTCTAATGGGTTTCTAGTGAATCTCCTTCAAGGTGGGGCATAGAGACTGAGAGGAGAGGTTTTCTAGGACAGTCTCAAACAGGAAGACAACTCAAACAAGTGTTTATTCCTCTTGGTGGTCAGTGCTTCAGTAAAGCTTATTTATTTCTTTTTTTCTAGCAGGCAGATAGAAGTTCCTGTCACTTTCTCCTTTTTCATGGAGTAGGATGTGATATTCCTTCTAGTGGAAATACCAGTCAAATGTCCATAGATCATGAAGAGTTACTACATACTCCTAGAGACTCTCTCCAGAAGGGAAAAGGGAACTCCTCCATGGTCAGCTTCTTTTGTAATTTTCCTGTATCATCTTGTGTGCTCTATTTGTTTTCTGAATGAACTTTAGTAAATTTCATCTAGGTAATATAGTGTAATAGTGAAAACCTGATTAGACTCCCGTTCTATCACTGCTCTTTGTAGAACTTTGGGCAAGTTCTTAACATCCTTGTTCCTCAGCTCCTCAACTTTAAAATAGGGGCAATAATAATTCCTGCCCCAGAGTTGTTGTGAGGGTTAAATAAAAGGATGTGTAAATAGCACTTGACACAAGCTATATCTGATAACTATAATTATTATAAACCTCCACCCCATAAGAAACCATGCATACCACAGAAATACAGAATTTGTATCAGCTAACAAAGGTACAGATTTACAGGGATAAGAACAAAGTATTTTGCTTCATGTTAAAGATAAGTGTTTCTCCTATCACAGGTGGGAATTGAACAATGAGAACACATGGACACAGGAAGGGGAACATCGCACACCAGGGCCTGTTGTGGGGAGGGGGAAGGGGGGAGGGATAGCATTAGGAGATATACCTAACGTAAATGACGAGTTAATGGGTGCAGCACACCAACATGGCACATATATACATATGTAACAAACCTGCACATTGTGCACTTGCACCCTAGAACATAAAGTATAATAATAAAAAAGATAAGTGTTTCTGTGATTTGTGTTTGTGGGTATAATTTCTCTTAAATATAAATCATATTTCAAGTGAAAATATCAGATCATTACAGAAGAGTTTATTTTCCAGACCAAAATTTTTTTATCCCTAATTTTTAATACAACCTCACTAAAGAAAAAAAAAATCTAAGCAGTATTGTATTTACTATTGTCTGTTTTACTTGTAGAATTTGCATTTATTTATCAACTATTTTCTCCATTTTATGTTTGGGAAATAGATAATTCAGAATCAAGTCTATCTTCTATGTCAATATTTAGTTTTTTTTATGCCCTTTTTTCAAAGAGTGCTGCAGTGTACTTATTTTATTACTTCCCTATAGCAAGTAGGTAGAATTTCCTGTTACTTCCTCTTTTTTTATTTTATTTTATTTTTACTTTTTTATTTTTTGGAGATGGAGTCTCATTTCATTGCCCAGGCTGGAGTACAGTGGCATGATCTCGGCTCACTGCAAGTTCCGCCTCCCAGGTTAACACCATTCTCATGCCTCAGCCTCCCAAGTAGCTGACACCATAGGCACCTGCCACCATGCCTGGCTAATTTTTTGTATTTTTAGTAGAAATGGGTTTTCACAGTGTTAGCTAGGATGGTCTCAATCTCCTGACCTTGTGATCCACCCACCTCGGCCTCCCAAAGTGCTGGGATTACAGGCATGATCCACACCGCACCCGGGCCAAACAGATGATTTTTTTGTATTTCATCTTTTGTTAGAAATTACATTTGTGGTGGGAGGGAGCTATTTTTTTTGCAGTAAATTATTCTATCCGACATGGAAACAGTAGTATGGATTTAAATATGTTTAATATCTTTCAATAAATTGTCATCTTTAACCATGTTCAAATTATTACACTTTTGGCCAGTGGGGGCCTCTTTAAAATTCATTCCTAACCATTTTTTACTTGACCCTTATTAGTCAGTGTTGCTGTCTGGTATGACAAGATGTTTCAGGGTCATTATGTCTTTTTTATTTTTCCTTTTGCTCCATACACATAAGCAGCCATTTCGTAAAGGAGTCCAGATTCCTTTTACTGGGAAATGGTAGTTCAAGATTACAATTGGGTGAGGGTTACTATGGGATTGTCACTAGTCATTGCTATGGGATTGATCATTAGTCATTAGTATGGGATTGGTCATTGTTTCTAGGCATTTTCAATGGAGATAAGTAAAATTATGTTTTCTTAATACAAAATAAAATATATTGACTTTATGTAGTTACTTCTAATTCAAATTCAAGACTATATGTTCTTTACCATTACTTTCATCTCCCATGCTTTAAGTCTTGGGTTTTTAGAGACACTTGGAGTGAGAGAATTACAATACCACAGAAGTATCTGTTTCCTTGATTCTACAATACATGCAGGATCAAGATTTATCTACGTTTTGTCACTAGAGTATATTCTACTAGCAATATACAGTTAATATAACTTGAAATCACTGAGAATACTTCCTCTCTTTATGATTCTACCATTAAAGAATTAGATACAGATTTCAGTTCATTTATTTTTGATTTCTAGACTTCTTAAAATTTTAATTTTATGTTTATGTAAGTTGCATAGTTCTAAAATGAAATCTACAAAACGATATGTATTTGATACAGAATATGGATTCTCTTCTTGTCACTTCTACTTTATTTCTTTTTATTTCCTAAAGGCAACCACTAATTTTTTTAAACATTTCATTCTTCTACTGTTTTGTTTTGCTTCTTAGTATAAGAAACATATATTTCCATCTCCTCCCTTGTCTTAGATGAATGGAGCATATTGTGTATATTTTCTCCATCTTGTTGATTTTAAGATACATTCTGGAGATTATTCCATTGGTTAATAAATTTAGACTTTTTGTTTTATGTTACATTTAATTTTAGACATGTCTTTTATTTAAGTGTCATTGTGTCCATGTTATTTTCTCTTTTGGCATATATAAATAATATACATATATACATATGTACACATATATACATACATATATACATGTGTACAAGTATATACATATATATGTGTGTGAGTGTGTATATATATACAAATTTTTTTTTTTGAGACAGTCTTGCTCTGTTGCCCTGGCTGGAGTGCAGTGGAGCTTAGCTCACTGCAACCTTTGCCCCCTGGGTTGAAGCAATTCTCATGACTCAGCCTTCCAAGTAGGTGGAACAATAGGTGTGCACCACCACGGTCGGCTAATTTTTGTATTTTAATGGAGACAGAGTTTCACCATGTTGGCCAGGCTGGTCTCAATTGCCTGCCTTGACCTCAGTATATATTACTGTATTTAGAAAGATTTATCATTCAGACCAGCATTCAGACTGTGTAATGGTAAGGAATTTGTTGTAGAAATTAGATTGTATACAATTTTGAGGGGACTAAGTGAGTTGTGTATCTGGAACAGGGAATCGGAGGATCAGAGGAGTCCACTAACTAGATAGTCCAAATCAATGAGAATGGGTAGACAAGTTGGAGCTGTTCGGGAAATCTGAGAAGTCAAGTATATCCAGCCACTGAAGTGAGATTATGAAGGAGGAGCTTGAGGAGGGCACTGTGGGAAGCACAATCACTAAGACAGGGTTTCATCATGTTGGCCAGGCTGGTATCGAACTTTTGACCTCAAGTGATCCACCTGCCTCGGCCTCCCAAAGTTCTGGGATTACAAATGTGAGCCACCACACCTGGCTGTTTCTCTGATTTTTGTGGAATACTTAGGGAGATTCAAAAGCTGCATTTCAGCTCCTGCCATCTTCTAAAAGTCCCATTTTCGGCCCTTCAGGTTTTTTTTTCTCCATAATGTTTATAATCAACTTTATGAAGTTCTATAGTTTCTGTTCTGCCCTCTCCTTGATACTTTAAAAATGCCCTCACATTTTGTTTAGGACTTTTTTTTATTTTTATTTTTTGGAGATGGATTCTCACTCTGTCACCAGGCTAGAGTGCAGTGGCATGATCCCGGCTCACTGCAATCTCTGCCTTCTGGGTTCAGGCTATTCTCCTGCCTCAGCCTCCCAAGTAGCTGGGATTACAGGTGCATGGCAATACACCCAGCTAATTTTTGCATTTTTAGTAGAGACTGGGTTTCACCATGTTGGCCAGGATGGTCTCGATCTCCTGACCTCGTGATCTGCCTGCCTCGGCCTCCCAGAGTGCTGAGATTACAGACATGAGCCACCGTGCCCGGCCTATTTAGTATTTCTTTCTTTCTTTTTTTTTTTTTTGAGACGGAGTCTTGCTTTGTTGCCCAGGCTGGAGTGCAGTGGTGTGATCTCTGCTCACTGCAAGCTCTGCCTCTGGGTTCACGCCATTCTCTTGCCTCAGCCTCCCTAGTAGCTGGGACTACAAGTGCCCACAACCACGCCCAGCTAATTTTTTGTATTTTTAGTACAGACAGGGTTTCACCGTGTTAGCCAGGATGGTCTTGATCTCCTGACCTCGTGATCCGCCCGCCTCGGCCTCCCAAAGTGCTGGGATTACAGGCGTGAGCCACCGCGCCCGGCTTAATATTTCTTTACTATCAAATTAATTGTCTATTTACTGACCTAACAAACTTGGTCATGCCCCTTGGTCTCTTCCCATCTTTAGTGGTACTATGTTAAAAATGAGAAAGTTGCGGGGCGCGGTGGCTCACGCCTGTAATCCCAGCACTTTGGGAGGTCGAGGCGGGCGGATCACAAGGTCAGGAGATCGAGACCACGGTGAAACCCCGTCTCTACTAAAACTACAAAAAATTAGCCGGGCGCAGTGGCGGGCACCTGTAGTCCCAGCTACTAGGGAGGCTGAGGCGGGAGAATGGCGTGAACCCAGGAGGCGGAGCTTGCCGTGAGCCGAGATCGCGCCACTGCACTCCAGCCTGGTGGACAGAGTGAGACTCCGTCTCACAAAAAAAAAAAAAAAAAAAAAAAAAGAGAGAAAGTTGTATTCAGGTTTGTTTTTTTCACAGAGGAATCTTGCTAGGTTTCTTTGTTAGCATTAGCAGGATTTAATATTAACAGTAAGTATGTCCGTGATGCTTTAAATACAGAATACTATTTTTGAGCAGAACAGAGGTGAAATTCTAGACAGTGGAACTTAACTCATTCCCAGAGAAATGTAAATGTGATCTTCTCAAAGAATTTTTTTTTCTCATGGGATTTACCTATTTGTGTTCTGTTATCCCTTCAATCTTGTAGCTGAGGGTGCTTATCTTACTGAGTCAGTCTTACTGTGTGTTTTTCCAGGTTTTATAGTTTGTTCTTGTTTCTAAACAAACAACAATTGTTTGCCATTATTCACTAGAGGTCTAGGGCATAGATTTTCTTGATCTGTTTTTTTTTTTTTTTCTTTTTTTTGAAACGGAGTCTTAATCTCTCACCCAGGCTGGAGTGCAGTGGCGTGATCTTGGCTCACTGCAAGCTCCACCTCCCGGGTTCACCGCATTCTCCTGCCTCAGCCTCCTGAGTAGCTGGGAAGCTGGGACTACAGGCACCCACCAACACGCCTGGCTAATTTTTTTTTTCTGTATTTTTAGTAGAGACGGGGTTTCACCGTGTTAACCAGGGTGGTCTCGATCTCCTGACCTCGTGACCCGCCTGTCTCGGCCTCCCAAAGTGCTGGGATAACAGGCGTGAGCCACCACACCCAGCTGATCTGTTTTTGTTTTAATGTTTGAGTTCAATGTGTAAGGGAAATTGTTGCACACATTTTATTGCAGACATTCTCTGAAAGAATTTTTAGCCACAAGGAAATAGCTCTAATTCTGTGAGGCATAATTTCTTCTTATATAGTACTGGGTAAAGGATTTAATTTTGTAGATAGAGATTTATGAATTCCGGAAAAAAAGCTGCAAAAATGGAAGTTTCCAAAGAGTTTAAGATTTGCTGTAATAAATGCTATCATATATTGAAAATCAGAGATTGGGATGCAAATATAGGTATCTGTGGTTGATAAAATTTTCCTAAGATGTCTTGAGTTTCAGTGGGAAGTAAGTTATTTATAGTTGTTTTCAAGGATAAACTCCTAATGTGTTTTTTTTTTTTTTTCCAGCTTCCAATAAAAACAGGACAGCAGAACACACATACCAAAGTAAGTACTGAGCACAGCAAGGAATGTCGAATCAGTACTTCCAAATACAAATTTTCTTTGGTTATAAGTGGCCACACTGCTATCTTAAATAATATTAACAATATGGTGAGTATTTGGGTTACTGTGTTTTGGAGAATTTGCTTTCTTTTGTTGTCCGGAGCCATGAGGCCCGGAATTAGCTGACCTCTGTTGCTTGATTTCCGCAAAGCGGAGACAAGATGGCACATTTCCGGGTTCTTTATTATAAATTGTTCCCGCGCGCGCCTAAAGCTTTTCCCGTGCGCGCCTAAACTGTTCCCGAGCGCAGACTTTTCCCGCGCGCGCCAACCTTTCCCGCGCGCGCGCAAACATTTTTGCGCCCAGGAAGATATGCAGCCTACGGCGCAGGCACAATCCCGCGCCCGGGAAAATTACAAACTCACGGCGCATGCGCAATTGTAATTTGAGTAAACCCAGCCTCCTGTCACCGCCTTGGCCCAACCTCTTCCTCTGCCAGCCTATATAAGGCATCGCACCACCATTATTAAACGAGACTTGATCAGGCTATTTGTCTTGTCTCCATTTCTCGTGTTTTCTTGTCTCCTCCATTCCCACTCCCCCTTCCAGGGTCCGTTCGACTGTCCTGCAGGTCGGGACATTTTGTTTTTCGTTAAAAAGTTTAGAACAGCATATTTTGAAGTATGGAAAGTGATTTTCTGTGGACTTTGGATGTAACAATCTTATTTTGTTTATGAGCACAGGTAACCTTTTTTACGTTTTTTTCGAATTTTTGATCAGCTGGATTTTAGATTGAGTGAGCACTAGTAACCATAACTTTCATTTTAATTTATTATGTCCCTTTAGAAACATTTCTTATTTGTGACCCTATCTCCTTTCCAGTATTTTGACCACGGTAATCTATTATACCTATTATACGTATTTTTCTTTAGCATTTATGTGAATTTACATACGATTGTCCCAACCCTAAGTAAATAATAAATAAAATACGATCTCATCGCCCTAAAATGTGGATTGATTTTTATGAAGTTATTAATGTGTTTTTTCTTCCTCCTGTAACCTGTGACAGATTCTGTAGTAGAGAGCCTGTTGTTGAAACAGTTTTTCTCAAATGCCAATTTCATCAAATAATTCCACTGTTAAAAGCTATAATTTCTTTCTTCTTCCCATTTTCTAAAATCTGTTGACATTTCCTAGACTTAAGAGCACTCAACTGTTCTCCCTCTGTACCTTTGAACATCTAACATCTTTTGTCTCTCTCAAGTGATCCCTTCCTTTCTCTCAATTCCTATTTAACATCTCCATTCTAAGCTGTTCCAAACTAATATACTCAGTTCATGGCAACTGATCTGGATTTTTCTTAATTAACTCAGAACTCTCTGCCGGTCTTTAGCATGTATGTATGTATGTATGAATGATTGATAGACAGGGTCTCATTCTGTCACCCAGGCTGGAGTGCAGTGACACAATCTCAGCTCACTGCAACCTCTACCTCCTGAGTTCAAGTGATTCTCCTGCCTCAGGCTCCCCAGTAGCTGGGAGGGATTACAGGCATGTGCCGCCTGTATGGTTAATTGTGCCACCTATATGGCTAACTGTATGCGTGGCTAATTTTTTGTATTTTTAGTAGAGATGAGGTTTCACCATGCTGGCCAGGCTGGTCTCGAACTCCTAATCTTAGGTGATCTGCCTGTCTCGGCCTCCCAAAGTGCTGGGATTACAGGCGTGAGCAACCATGCCCAGCCTGCATTTATAATCCCCGTTTGTATTTCTTTGTATTGAGTTGGAAAAAACTTCTGATTGTAGATTGTAAAGATCATTCCCGTTCCCTTTTTTTTTGAGATGGTCGTTAGGTTTGTTAGATAATGTTCTAGTATGACATTGAAAAGATGTGAAGTTACCTTTTTGCCTTATTCCCATATTTTAGGCACTTTTCTCTTGTTTTATTTTTAATTGACATACAATAATTGTACATGTTGATGGGTACATATTGATGTTTCAATACATAAAATGCATAGTGATCCCACTAGGGTAATTAGCAGAGCAATCATGTCAACATTTATCATTTCTTTGTGTTGGGAATATTCAGTGTTCTCTTGTTATTTGAAACTGTATAATGTTAGCTATATAATGTTAATGTAGTCATTTTACAGTAGTACAGGACACTAAGACTTACTCTTCCTATCAAGCTGTATTTCTGTATCCTTTAACAAATCTCTTCCCACCCCTATTCTCCCCACCCTACCCATCTTCTAGTATCCTCTGTTCTACTGTTTACTCTCTTTAGCTTCCCCGTATGAGTGAGAACACGTGGTGGTGAACTTTTTTGTTCACATCATCCATGGTGTGTTTCCTTTTAAGAAAGTTGCTTAGACAATACCCTAAACTTACACAACTAATAAACTGGAGGTGTAGAAAATCATTTACCTTCTTTATGGAAAAATTAATATTTTCCCCCAAAGCAGGACCATTTATAAATATGTCAAGAGATTTATGGAAAGATATTTAATATTTTTTGTAGCTCCTTGGTTGCAGTGCGTGGGGCACAGGTTAGTATTTGCACATATGAATATGTGGCTGTGTTCCCAGTTAGATCAAAATATTTTACTATTTGGGACTCTCTTTTCAAAACAAAACAGTATTGTAATATTGGCTTTCATTTAGTGTTTATTAAATAAGTTTTCAAATCCATACTCTCGTTAATAAATTCATTTGTTGTATTCGTTTTGAGGATAGTGAGTACTTAAAATTCACTGTGGTGCTATAACATTTTGTTGCTATAAGAATTAAGACTTTGAGGCCGGGTGCAGTGGCTCAAGCCTGTAATCCCAGCACTTTGGGAGACAGAGGCAGGCAGACCACCTGAGGTCAGGAGTTCAAGACCAGACTGGCCAACCTGGCAAAACCCCATCTCTACTGAAAAAATACAAAAAGTAGCCATGTGTGGTGGCATGTGACTATAATCCCAGCTATTTGGGAGGCTGAGGCAGGAGACTTACTTGAACCTGGGAGGGGGAGGTTACAGTGAGCGAAATCACACCACTGCACTCCAGCCTGGTGACAGAGCAAGACTCTGCCTCAAAAAAAAAAAAAAAAAAAAAAGAATTAAGACTGATTATTTTGTGGCATAAAAGTATACTTAAATCCGCAATTCAAGATGCTGGTACAGATCTACATGTGTGTCTAAATCCTACATATTTTTAAAGCATGAACCAAAACACTATCTTTTACTGTTACAAGGTTAATGGCAGACACTAGTAAATGTCATTTCTGTTTGCCGGAGAATTTAGTTTTTATGAGGTTTAGGATAAAATCAGAAATAATAGATTTAAGTATAGTATAATCTGGGAGATAAAATAGAAGACTGTTTTTGATCTTTAATCTTTCACTTTCAGATGTGTGTTGGTTGGTAGCAGAGAGTGAAACTAACTTACATTCTGAATATCTTTCCTGTTACAGAATATTTGGAGAAGCTGCTGAAAAAAATTGTATGTCTCTCAGTTGATTATATTGGCTGCACTGGAATAATGTCTTGCTGGGGTAAGTAAATTGATCTTCAGTAGGCAGGCTTTGTGAATTCAATCTTGAGAATGATCTTATGTACCAAAGTACAGATGTGGACCAAAAGGACAGTCATATGGACTTTTTGTCTGAGACATATAAATATGAATTTTGTTAATACAGCTGACCTGGGAACAGACAGTTTTTCATGAGAAAGTTATTCTCTCATCTTTTGTAAATTAAATAGATACTAAGTTTACTTATAAAATGTTACGTGTCAGCCACATATCTGTCACTCAGGTTTTTAAGAATATATTTTGGCTGGGAGCGGTGGCTCACGCCTGTAATCCCAGCACTTTTGGAGGCCGAGGCGGGTGGATCATGAGGTCAGGAGATCGAGACCATCCTGGCCAACACGGTGAAACCCCGTCTCTACTAAAAAAAATACAAAAAAATTAGCCCAGTGTGGTGGCAGGTGCCTGTAGTCCCAGCTACTAGGGAGGCTAAGGCAGGAGAGTGGCGTGAACCTGGGAGGTGGAGCTTGCAGTGACCTGAGATCACACCACTGTACTCCAGCCTGGGCAACAGAGTGAGACTCTCTCAAAATAATAATAATAATAATTATATTTTTTTTATGAAGCGATCACTATTTGATTTAGCAGATCTCTCAGAGAGTTGTGGGAGAATATGATTCAGAAGACCGAGAGTAATCTTGTATTCCCTCCTGTATGAATATGATTTTACTATTCTGCTTTTCAAATTTATATAAATGAGAACTTAAACCTGTTCTATTAAGGATAGATATTACTTTGAGAACACTTGTTTTATGTAGACACACACATATGCAATAGGTATGTGGAGAAGGAGAGTACCAATTATTTCTCAGGTTTCCTGTAAGTTGTTACCACAGTGTATTTCAACCATGACTTAATCTGAACTTTTTCAAGAATATTTCTATTGTGTAAAGAAAAGTATTTCTATACATAAGTAGCCTTAATTCTTCCTGGAACATGGTAAGAGTTTTGTATTGAAATTAACCCATTTCTTATATTCTCTCTTCCTCTGGCTCAGAATTCAGAATTTTGTTTTTATTCAGAATTGCTTCCCTCTTTCACATATGTTTCAGTTCTCTGTAGTAAAGCTAGTTGGAAGAGACCTTAGTATGTGAGGACTGATAGTGTGGTTGAGACATGTTGGCGGAAGCACTGGGATAGGGAATTGAATAAAACATAATTATATTGACACAACTGTGTATCCCGAGGGAAGGCTGTAAGCTAGAAAATCTTAAGCATAATATATATATGGAAACACATTTAATATTTTTTGTAGCTCCTTGGTTGCAGTGCTTGGGGCACAGGTTAGTATTTGCACATATGAATATGTGGCTGTGTTCCCAGTTAGATCAAAATATTTTACTATTTGGGACTCTCTTTTCAAAACAAAACAGTATTGTAATATTGGCTTTCATTTAGTGTTTATTAAATAAGTTTTCAAATCCATACTCTCGTTAATAAATTCATTTGTTGTATTCGTTTTGAGGATAGTGAGTACTTAAAATTCACTGTGGTGCTATAGCATTTTGTTGCTATAAGAATTAAGACTTTGAGGCCGGGTGCAGTGGCTCAAGCCTGTAATCCCAGCACTTTGGGAGACAGAGGCAGGCAGATCACCTGAGGTCAGGAGTTCAAGACCAGCCTGGCCAACCAAATATATTAAAAAATATATATATGTGTGTGTGTGTGTGTGTGTGTGTGTGTGTGTGTGTGTGTGTATATATATATATATATATATATGTCTAAGAGTCTCACTCTGTGGCCCAGGTTGTAGTGCAGTGGCACCATCTCGGCTCACTGCAACCTCCATCTCCCCAGTTTAAGCTATTCTAATGCCTCAGCCTCCCGAGTAGCTGGGATTACAGGCATGCACCACCATGCCCAGCTAATTTTCTTGTATTTTCAGTAGCCATGGGGTTTCACTAGTTTTGAATCCTATCCTCAAGTGATCAGCCCACCTCGGCCTGCCAAATTGCTGGGATTACAGATGTGAACCACCATGCCTGCCCTAAGCATAATATTTTAAATTTTCTTATTGACCCTTGACCATATTCCAAAAGTGTGGAGACAGTGTTTATAAGTTTTCTACTTGAAATTGAAGGGGAGCTAGCTGTTTTAGCATGGTATTTTCTGTTAACTTGTTATGTGCTATTGTTCATGTGTAGAATGGAGTGAAAGAGCGAAAGTGCTGTTACATAGGATGATGCATTTGGGAAGGTGGGCAAATTTTAAACGATTGTCTTAGCCTCCAGAGAAGCTGGGATTACAGGTGTGTGTCACCACACCCGGCTAATTTTTTATATTTTTAGTAGAGACGGGGTTTCTCCATGTTGGTCAGGCTGGTCTCAAACTCCTGACCTCAGGTGATCCACCCGCCTCGACCTCCCAAAGTACTGGGATTACAGGCATGAGCCACGGTGCCCGATCGACAGCAGTTTTACATCAAATATGCACTTACAGGTTCTCTGCTTCCGTCCTGTTATGAATGTCCCCTTTGGTCTGGCCCTGAACTGCATCTCTACATCCTCACTGGAACTTGACTCCACGCCTTCCTGTCCGCTGTCCCTTTTCTGTGTCTTGCTCTCTCTCTGCATCCTCACTCGGACTTGACCCGATGCCTTCCTCTCCACTGTCCCTTTTCCATCTCTCGCTCTCTGTCTGCGTCCTCACTCAAACTTGACTCCACGCCTTCCTCTCCGCTGTCCCTTTTCTGTGTCTTGCTCTCTCTCTGCATCCTCACTCGGACTTGACTCCATGCCTTCCTATCCGCTGTCCCTTTTCTATGTCTTGCTCTCTCTCTGAGTCCTCACTCGGACTTGACTCCATGCCTTCCTCTCTGCTGTCCCTTTCCCATCTCTTGCTCTCTGTCTACATCCTCACTCGGACTTGACTCCACGCCTTCCTCTCCGCTGTTCCTTTTCTGTGTCTCCCTCTCTTTACGTCCTCACTCGGACTTGACTCCACGCCTTCCTCTCCTCTTGCCTTTTTCTGTGTCTTGCTCTCTCTCTACGTCCTCACTCGGACTTGACCCCACACCATCCTCTCTGCTGTCCCTTTTCCATCTCTCGCTCTCTCTCTGTTGCACACATAAGCCAGGGCTTAGATATGATGCTTGTGCTCAGGAACCAGTGGGGTAGCATGGGGAGGGAGAAAAGCCAGACAGCACATCTCTCCCTCTCACCCTCCCATCCAGAATTCCATGCTTAGCTGCCTGTCTCCTGCCGGTCTTGAGAAAGACCTCTGGAAGGCTGTGCTCCTTCTTTGGTGGTCAGAGAACAAGGCTTTCCCTCCCACAGCTGAAGAATCTGAGCAGAGGGGAATGGGTGGTGCAGAAGAGTTTTCTACCCTCGTGGCAGGGAGAGTGTGGTTTCCTGATGTCTTCCAGGGAGCAGGTGTTCATCCAGGCAGTCCTGAGGGGATCTTTAGCAGTGGAAACAAAGGGGCAGGTGGGAGAAGGAAAGGCGTGGACTTTGGAGTCAGATCAGCTCTGAACTCGGACTCCACCCTTTCTTAGGTGTTCACTGTTGATCACGTAATATCTCTGAGCCTCAGTATCTCCCTCTCTAGAATCTCAGCTCACCAGGTTGCTATGAGAATTGGATGAGATGGCTTCTGAAGTACCCTATAAACAAAATGCATTCATATTAGTCATTCTAACCGTGACAAAGTGGAGAAAAGTTTATGTGCCAGCATTTCCCTTAGAAGGAGAAAGCTGATTTGTTGGGGAAATCCTTTGATCTGTGCTTTGGAACAGAAGCTGAAAGTTCAGGAGGACGTGGACATGGCTGGAATGCCCAGCATGGCAGGGGAGGGCTTGTGCTTGATTCTGCAGAGGTTTCAGGGAGAGGAAAAATGAGGCAGAAAGGCTGTGAGGTGCCTGAAGCGACCACACCCCATGACCACCTCCCTATATTCAGTTTCTCTGAATTCACAAGGTGTTTGCATGTGAGTTTTTCGTAGTAACCAGGGGTTGGAGTGACATTTGGATTGAAGTGGGGCAGCACAGAAGTAGATGCACAAATGAGCTACCTGGAGGTGGGAGAGTCATAAGTGGGTAAGCAGCAGAATTCACAGACATTGTGAGGAGGTCTTTGGACTCTCATGGGGCAAGAAATTGGGGCTCAGATCAGGTTTAACTGGGTATTTGTGTACTAGGAAGTTACAATGGACATCTTGTAACCTCCTAGGCCATCATTGCCATTGTCATCATCATCATCTTCTTCCTCATCCCTATTTAGTAGGGAGAGAGAAACAGGTTCAAGTGCAGTGCTTTGCTCAGTCAAGGTCACATGGCACCAATGATGACAAGACTGGTTTTAGATTCCCCATTGCCTGTCTCCAGCCTATGGCTGTTCCCTGTGAGCCAGACCACCTGTCCATCATGAAGGACGAGCGGTCTCAGGTAACAGGTGAGGAAACAAATCTCTTAGGGGTTGCACAATCTGCCCAAGGCCAGACTTGGGCTTGATGCAGGGTGCTGAGGACAGGCAGGGGATACTTGTGGGAGCAGGCCACTGGCTGGGCCTGCAGGGCTGAGGGGAGCTGTTTTCCTTTTGGATAAACTGCTTCACTTATGGGGGATGATCACCCCTCTTAATCCTGTCTGCTAATTGTACTAAAGCTTCCCCCCTTTGCCAGGGGATTGAGGGCTGAGGTGACAGGACTGGGCACACGACCTGGGAGTGCTGCCTGCACCCTCTGCTTTGATGCCCTGGCTGCACCTGCTTCATTCTTGTGGATCCCAGTTTCATTTGGTCACACTGCAAAGCATAATCTCACATAAAAAGGCAAAATTTAACTTTAATCGAATAACTACTGAACATGAAATATTTGAAGAATCATTACCAACTCTGATTATTGATGACTAAGAAGGAAGGTCTAGGAAGAGAGTGATCGGTTACATAATTGAATGCTCATGGAGGGTTTAAAAAGCTAATCCTGTGTGTGTACATCTTTTTTTTTTTTTTTCATTTCAGAAAGCTTAACAGCTGTATCAGATGTCCTCTTGGAAGCTGTAGAATCCCCGTTGGCTATGCAGACAAAGAGGCTGGCCCCAGGACAATTGTAGGACAGCAGGGCTGGGATCTTTCCATACCTTCTAGATCAGTATTTCTCTATCTCAGTTTTCTCTATCTCTATCTCTATCTATGTCAAATGGCACCAGCTCAATTCCTTATCTAAAGCAAGAGACATGAGGAAAGGTGAGGAAGAAGAGGTAACTAGGAGATTCCCCCAAATAGCTCTCTTTAGAAGGAGATGAATGACAGAGGGGAAAGGGATAGGGTGGCAGGGTCTTGCTGACATACCATTTTAGAGCTTGGGGAGACCTGTTGTAGCACCAATGCATCGATGGGAGTGGCTCAGTGACTGCCAGATACCCACCTGCCACCATTGGCAATCCTTGTCATTAAGACAGAAATTAGCTCAGTTCAACCTTGGTTCTGTGTGGGAAGCTGCTTACATGGTTTCCCTACTCTGGGTCCCAGGAAATCAATCTTTCATCAAGTACTGGTCATCCTGTCTAAAGATACCTAGAAAAGTCATTCGATTCATGACATTAAGAAGATGCCAGGAGGGTTTGTGGAGAATGACAGGCTACTCTCTGTGGCTGAGCGTTTGCGTAGGCAGTGGTGAGCTGGGGTAGCTCACACCCCCTCATGACAGCCAACTGGAAGCATCTCTTCCCAACTGTGGCATCAGTGACATCACTGTGGTTGCTTGAAATTGGCCATGGTGGAAATTTAAAAATTTTATGTATATTTTTTCCCAGCCTTCATTGAGGTACAATTAACAATACGTGTGTGTGTGTATATATATACACACACACGTAGATAATATATACATATATAATTGACATCGATATATAATTGACATCTATATATCTAATTGACATATATACAAATAAAAATTGTATATATTTAAGGTGTATAATGTAATGATTTGATATATGTATACCTTGTAAAATGATTACCACAGTCCGGGTAGTTAACCCATCCATCACCATATATTGTAACCATTTTTCTTTGTAATAGAAATACAATACTTAAGATCTACTCTCTTAGTGAATTCAAGTATACAATACAGTATTATTGACTATAGGATAGTCACCCTGCTGTCAGGAAGGTGACTCCAGAACTTACTCATCTTATAATTGCAAGTTTGTACACTTTGACAACAACATCTTCCCAGTTTCCCCAAGCCTCAGCCCTTGGTAACCACTGTTCTATTGTCTGTTTCCATGAGTTTGGCTTTTTAAACTTTCCATATGTAAGTGAGATCATTCCCTATGTGTCTTTTTGTGTCTGGCTTATTTCACTTAGCATAACGACCTCAAGGTTCATTCATGTTTTTTCCCAATGGTAGGATATCCTTCTTTTTAAAGACTGAACAATATTCCATTGTGTATAGATATCACATTTTCTTTATCCATTCATCCATCAAAGGACACTTAGGTTGCTTTCATACTTTGGCTATTGTAAAACATCTGCAATGAACCATGGGAATGCAGATATCTCTTTGAGACAGTGATTTGATTTCCTTTGGATATATACCATGAAGTGAAATTGCTGGATCGTAGGGTAGTTTTTAACTTTTTTGAGGACCTCCATACTATTTTGCATAATACTGTATCAATTTACATTCACATGGTAGAGGTATTTGCACCATGAAATTGGCAAACAAATCATTGCTTTCCTTTGCTGCAGAGTCAAATTAAAGCATTTATCAGCAAAAGAACAATGAGATACCACTGCAAATCCATGAGATTGGCTAAAATGCCCATGGGCAACACCAAATGTTAGCAAGGATGTGGAAGTAACAGAACCTCACTTATTGCTGGTGGAAATGCAAAATGGTACAGCCACTTTGGAAGGCAGTTTGTGAGGTTTCTTACAACTACTAAACATACTCTTACCACATGCTCCAGCAATTGCCGCTCTTGGTATTTACTCAAAAGATTTGAAAAACATGTCCACACAAAAGCCTGCATGTGAATGTTTATTGAAGCTTTATTCGTAATTGCCAAAAAATGGAAGCAACTAAAATGTCCTTCAATAGATGAATGGATAAACAAATGGTGGTACAAGCCATAAAGTGGAATATTCAGTTACAGAGGAAGAAATGAGCTATCAAGCTTGCAAAAAGACATGGAGGACCTTGCTAAGTGAAAGAAGCCAGTCTGAAAAGACTACATACTGTATGATACCAAAAACAAGACATTCTGAAAAAAATTAAGCTCTGGGAAAATATAAACATCAGTGGTTTCCAGGGCCTGGTGGGTAATAGTGAATTGGATGGATAGGTAAAGCACAGGAATTTTTAGGGTAGTGAAATGTTCTGTAAGATACTATGGTGGTGGATACATGATGTTCTGCATTTTCAAAACCCAAGAGCTGTACAACAGAAAGAGTGAACCCTAAGTCCACTGTGGATTTTAGTCAATAGTAATGTATCAATATTGGCTCATCAGTATCACATTAAGCAAGATGTTAACAATACAGAAAACTGCAGGGATGGGAGGAAGGGAGTGTATGGGAACTCTCTGTAGTTCGCTCAATTTTTTCCATAACTTAAATTGCTCTAAAAAATAAAGTTTATAAATTTTAAAAATGTATCAGCAGTCCTCTGTGTACATGTCACTCCTTATTGACCCAGTGGTGCCTCTTGGGCAGAAGCAGAAAGCAACTTTATCTTTTCATATCAATGACATTGTCAGGGGTCTTTCTCGTCTCATTGATACCCTTGGTAGATCCCTAACTTTCCTCGTCCCTCTCAGGTATTAAAGAAATCTTGCCTGGGAGGTGTTAAAGTCAATCGAGTCATTAATTATTTAAGCCTCAAGTCTCTGACCTGATTCAGTGCTTTCCCCCTCCCTCAGCCTCAGCCTGCCTCCGGTGGGTAAGCCAGCAATAAGGAAGGAGGGAAATGGGAGGATTTCCTTCTATGTCACTTCCTGCCCTTCCCCTCTTCCTTCTCTACTCGAGATTCTGCTTTTGGCTCCTCTGGAATTGGAGGAGGGGAAGGCGAAAGCGGGGAATGGTAAGGGTATAGGTGCATCCTGGCTTCGGTGGCTTGTGGAGGGCAATTGTCCCATTTCTAGCTCTCTGGAAGGCAGAGCTTTCCGGGGGTTTCCTGGATCCAGGTTGGCCTCTCTAGTTTGACAACTTTTAGCCACCCCTGCCCGGGATCCCTGTGGTCTGAGCACAACACACGATGCTCTGAAGTTGCAACTCCCTTGTTCAGGGTGCACTTAGGGAAAGTCCCAGCCTCTCCTTCCCTCTGGTAGCTGCAGCCAGTGAGCTGGCCAGCCCTCTTGCCTGGAGGCATTCATGGTTTGTAGCTAAGGTAAAGACACTTCTTCATCCATGAACAATACAGTGCTATGCCGTGACAGTTTGCTCACTGAAGAAATCCACTCTCTGGTCTGTGCGCATCAACCTTCAAGACTCCTTCTGGATCCTCCAGCAGTTGATGGGCTTAGGGCCACCGGGTTGGTATTGGGTCATGCTGGCCAAGTTCTGCAGGGATATGCTGTCACTCCTCATTAGAGACTGGGGCTGTTGACACCTTTCCCTATAGCTCTGGGCCACACCTGACAAGAGAAGATCAGAAAAAGGCAGCCCCAACATTCGGAAGCTGGCCTGGCACCCACAGGCTGGGTTGTGCCATTCTCATAAGGGTGCGAACAGTCAGGCAGAACACCAGCCTCAGGTACTCTGAGAGCATGAAAAATGAGATCAAGCAAAGCCACTTCATATTGTGTCTCAACACAGACAAAAACAAGGTCGCTGTGCCGGCACAGCTGACCTTAGCAGATAAATGACTGCCATTTCTTTACCAATTAGGGCTGTGTCCTGGCTCCAGTGTCTCCTCCCTAACAGATAGGACTTAGTGAGATGCCCACATGGAATTGCCCCTACTTTTTGATAGCACCCAACCTAGAGGGAAGCCCCACTTCCTTAAACTCTCCCCAACATCACAAATAAAAGCCTAAATCTTGAAATAAGTGCTTTAACACCTTAGTGAGACTCATAGTTCCTCATGGTACCACAGTAAGTAAGAAGCCCAACTTTGTGTTCCTGATGGGCTTTGGCTAGAGAATATTGACAGAAACAAAAGCAAAAGTTACATTCTAACTGCTTGGTACATGTAGTTTTGGCCTGTCTGCACCATTTGTATTCTGCCAAGATAATAACTGTTTTCTTTTTTCCCACCCTTCCTTCCTCCCCTCCCTCCTTTCCTTCTCATTTCCCCCTCATCACAGAGTATTATCTGGGGAGGTGTGGTGGCTCACACCTGTAATCCAGCACTTTGGGAGGCCAAGGGAGAGGCTTGCTTGAGGCAGGATTTCAGACCAGCCTGGGCAACGTAGTGAGACACCTATCTCTTAAAGAATAAGCAATAACGTGAATAAATAATAAATAAATTTAGATGGGCATGGGTGGCGGGCACCTGTGGTCCTAGTTACTCAGAGGCTAACGCAGAAGGATCACTTGAGCCTGGGAGGTTGAGGCTGCAGTGATCTCTGACCACACCACTGTCCTCCAGCCTACATGACAGAGGGAGACCCTGTCTCAAAACAAAAAACAAACGAAAAAATCTAAATATCCATAATTTCTTATTTGAAACCATAGAAGATAGATGCTTTAGACTCAAGAAGATTTTTGGTGTTAGAATGGCACATAGACTGAATATTATATACCTCCAGGATTCTGGGGCGGAGCCAATCAACCACAAGACATGGGACAAATAAAGACGATAGAAAGGCTCATAATTATACACTATATAAAGGCTCATGCCAGTTCAGACCAAATGTTTGTTGCTAAATGAGTTTTTTAACACTAACTTCATGGAAAATGTCCATTTTTGAAAGCTTTTTTTTTGGATTTCTGAATTATAGATAAGGAATAGGCCTGTACGAATACATACACGGACATTTAATTGAATGAAAGTTGGAAAATACAGAAGACCACCAAGAAAAATATTTGTAATTCTACCATTCAGAAGTAACCACAAACATTTTGGTATATGTATCATTTTGTTTGCATCTTTTACAAATATCAAAGATCTTTTATATATTTATATATGTAAAAAACACAAACACATGTATGTATTTTTGCTTATTCCCCCTCCAGAGAAACAGGATTAAACTTACATTTCTCACTTAAATATATAAAATGAACATTTATCTATGTCATTATTCTACTACAGCCTAATATCTGTTTTGAGTTTTATTGATTATTATTCCTTAATTTATGAAACATTTAGGTTGATTACAATTTTTCATGTTATAAATAACAATGTAATGAACACAGTTATCCATATAACTTTTGGTGTGCCCTGATTTTTTTCCTTGGATAAATTACTAGATATAGAATTACTGGGTCAAAGAGTATAAAAGATTAAAAAAAATTTTCTTTTATGAAAAAGTTTACAAAAGAAACTTAAAAAATGTTTCATCAAAAAGTTTACAAAAAATTGGTAAATAATCTTCATGCACGAAAATGAGTGCTTATTACTGATTTCACTCATTATCATTGTTTTAGAGAATTACCTTATATTTAGAATAAAAATCTGTATTCAGAATACGGTCACATCTATTAAGCATACCTTATAAATGGGTGTCCAGGGGAGAGAATACAGTCATGGGTTCTTAGTTTCTGTTTCTGGTTAGGCCAGTAAAGCCTCTTTTCCACTTATCGCTAGAGACAGAAACTATAAAAACCATGGCTTCAGGCTGCTAAAAGCCTAAAATCTCTACTAAAATACAAAAATTATCCAGGTATGGTGGCAGGTGCCTGTGATCCCAGCTACTCAGGAGGCTGAGGCAGAAGAATTGCTTGAACCCAGGAGGTGGAGGTTGCAGTGAGCAGAAATCACACCACAGCACTCCAGCCTGGCCAACAGAGTGAGACTACATCTCAAAAAACAAAACAAAACAAAACAAAACAAAAAATTTAGATTGATTTTTAGCCATGTGCAGATAAGAAGAATGTATATTCTCCTGTTGTTGGGTGAAGTGTTCTGTATATGTCTGTTAGGTGCATTTGATCAAGAGTCGAGTTCAGGTCTTGAATATTTTCTTTTCTTTTTTTTTTTTTTTTTTTTTTGAGACAAGGTCTCACTTTGTCACCTAGGCTGGAGTGCAGTGCACAGCACCCTCGATCTCTGAAGTTCGAGTGATCCTTCCACCTCAGCTTCCCAAGTAGCTGAGACTACAGGCGTGAGCCACCACACCCAGCTAATTTTTGTATTTTTTGGAAAGACATGGTTTCTCCATGTTGCCCAGGCTGGTCCTAAACTCCTGAGCTGAAGTGATCTGCCTACCTCAGCCTCCTCCATGCTAGGGTTACAGGTGTGTGCCACCATGCCTGACCTGGTGTTGAATATTTTTGTCAGCTTTCTGCCTTGATGATCTGCCTAGTACTGACAGTGGGGTATTGAAGTCTCCCACTATTATTATGTGGTTATCTAAGTCTCTTTGCAGGTCTCTAAGAATTTGTTTTATGAATCATGGTGTTCGGCGATGGGTGCATATATTTAGGATAGTTAAGTGTTCTTTTTGAATTGAACTCTTTATCATTATGTAATGCTCTTCTTTGTCATTTTGGATCATTGCTGATTTAAAGTCTGTTTTATCTGAAGTTAGAACAGCAACTCCTGCTCCTTTTTATTTTCTGTTTGCTTTGTAGATATTTCTCTGTCCCTTTACTTTGAGTCCATGGTGTCACTGAGTGTGAGATGGGCCTCGTAAAGACAGTATACAGCTGTGTCATGCTTCTTTATCCAGCTTGCCATTCTGTGGCTTTTAAGTGGGGCACTTAGCCTGTTTATGTTCAAGGTTAATATTAATGTGCTGATCTGATCCTGTCAGATGTTTTAGCTTCTTCCTCAGCTTCTAAGTGTTGGGTGCCCACAGACTCCATCTGCAGACCTCTCCTTTATCCACACTAACTCCCATGGGATCTCATTCCCTATTGTCATGTTAGCATCATGCACATCTAATAACTTGTATTTCCAACTGCCTACCCAATATTTCTGCTTGAGTGTATAATAGACATCTATAATACATAGGGAAAAAAGCCCTTTTTTTCTACTCTCACACTTAACACAACATAGAACACTGCCGTGACCAATGTGTGGGGTTTTTCCCAATTTGCCAGTAGTGCCAACTCGGTGCCCTACAATTCAGTTCAGTTCTGATATGCAGATCCCACAGATTAGGGCACAATCACACAAGACTGTCCCTCTACTTTAGACACCAGTCACAAGTCCCAGGTTTTCACCTATATTTCTGACCAACCAGCTATAAAATTGGGTTTCCCAGTATCCCTTCCTCAGGTGTTGATAATTTGCTAGATGGCTCATGGAACTCAAGGAAACACTTACTTATATTTACTGGTTATTATTTAATAAAAAATATGCTAAACACAGATAAACAGCCCCATGAAGCGGTACGTGAGGGAGATAAGGAAGAG
Source organism: Rhinopithecus roxellana (assembly GCF_007565055.1). NCBI lineage: Eukaryota > Metazoa > Chordata > Mammalia > Primates > Cercopithecidae > Rhinopithecus > Rhinopithecus roxellana. The sequence goes on along the minus strand of NC_044554.1, from coordinate 102,778,684 downwards.
TCCTGAGCTCAGGAGATTCTGTCCCCATGGAGTTTTGGCATGCAACCTTCCCAGGACGGGTGTGTTTCAACAACCTGGAAACTCTCTGAACCTTGTACTTTGGGAATTTTTATCCCCCACAAAAGGGAGGTTTTCTCAGATAGCATGATAAATTATTAACTCAGTCTCTAGCCCCTTTCCCTTTTTAAGAGAATGGGGAGTGGGACTGAAGTGCTAAGTTTCTAATCATAGCTTGTTAGAAGTTGGTTAAAGTTCCAAATTTTTAACCATAGCTTGTTTTTTTTCTGGTGACAGCCCCTATCCAGCATTACAAAGTCATCTCCTTCAGACAAATATTCTCCTATCATCCAGGAAATTCCCAAGGATAGGAGCTTTGTGTCAGGAACCATAGTCCAAACCAATATTAGAACCAAAGATTCTCCTAGCACCTCTATTTTCTGGGAAATTAAAGGGTTTCAGGAGCTCCATGCCAGGAACCAGGGAGAAAGACCAAGATATGTATAAGTAACTGTTCTAATAGACATCTCAAACTTAATATGTTCAATATAAATCTCCAGTACGTCTTCTCCCTGAGCCTGCTCCCCTTGTCGTCTTCACCATCAGAGTTATGGTAATATCATCCTTCATTTGCTCAGGACAAAAACATTGGAAAAATATTTGACTTGCTTTTTCTTATAGACGTCACATTCAACTCAATCTTCAAAATATAATCCTGAATCCTACCACTTCTTGTATTTCCAGCGTGACTTCCCTTGTCCAAACCACTGCCATCTGTCAAATGGCATGCATCATTGCAAATGCCTCCCAAATGGAGTGCCTGCTCCTGTTCTTGACTCTCAAGTCATTTCGCAGTACATCAAAAAGTGCAATCTGGTTAACATCTAAATCAAATCAATGTCACTCCTCTCCTCATATCCCTCCAATGTCATTCATGTCACTAAGAGAAAAAAGGTAGTCTTTAAAAGCTTCTATGAGATGACCCCCGCACATCTCTGATTTTATCTCCTACTACTCTCTCATTTGTTCCACGTTCCATCCACACAAGATAGACTCATGCCTATCAGGAATATATGTCAGATTTCATAATTTTTTTCTGTATATGTTAATTGTATAGTTGCTTTTTAAAAAAATACTTGTCAGTATGGTAAATTACATTGACTGATGTTTGAATGTTAACCTAATTTTGCATTCCTGGGTGAAATTCAACATAATCATTATCCATTTTACATATTGTTAGATTTTATTTATTAAATTTTTGTTAAGAATTTTTGCATCTCTGCTTATGGAGGATATTGCCTTTTAGTTTTCTATCCCTGAAATATCTTTGGTTTTGGCATCAGGGTTATCTTCATCACAAAGAAGTTGTGATGTATTCTTTCCTCCATTGAATTTGCAGTTTTCTTTGAGAAAAGTTTTTATTAAAAGTGTAATTTCTCAGCATGATATGATGGCTCATACCTGTAAGCCCAATGCTTTGGGGGCCAAGGCAGGAGGATCACTTGAGACCAGGAGTTTGAGATAAGCTTGGGCAACACAGCAAGACCCTCTCTACAAAATAATTAATTTCTTATTTATATACGAAAGTTTATATTTTCATTTCTTCTCGAAGTTTCAGTATTCATTTATTTCAAATAATTTGCCTAATTCATTAAAATTATAAATTGGTTGGCAAAAAGTTATTCTTAACATTCCCTTATTACATTTTTGAAATCTAAAGAATCTGTGGTGAAGGTACCTCTCTTTTTCCTGATATTGGTAATTTGCAATGAGTTTTTCTCCCCAACCAGTCTATCTAGAGGTTTGTCAATCTGATGATCTTCCCATAGTACCAACTTTTAATTCATTGATTTTCTCTATGTTTTCGTTTTTATGTCAAGAATTTCTGCTTGATATGTATTATTTCTTTATTTTGGTTACTTTGGGTTCCTTGCTTTTATTTTTTGTTTCTTAAGTAAGCTGAGATCATTGATTAGCAATCTTTCTCTTTTCTAATACATTTCCCGTAAGTAGTGTTTTGGCTGCATCTTATTTCTTTAGATATGTTTTTTTATTTTCATTTTATTCAAATACTTACCTTCCCATTTGATCTATTTTAATCCATGGGCTATTAGAATCCATTAGTCAAATCCCAAATATTTAAGGGATTTTTCCACAGAACTTTCTGTTATTAATTCTAATTTAATTTCATTGTGGTCATAAAATATGCTTTTTATGACTTGACTCCTTTAAATGTACTGATGGCTAATAATATGGATACATTGTAAATGTTTTTGAAAAGAATGTGTGTTTTGCTGTTGTTGGAAGCTATATTCTGTAAATGTGATTTACAGCAGATTAGTTCATAGCATTATTCAAACTGCAAGGTAACTTACTGACTTTCTATCTACTTGTTATATCAGTTATTGAAAGAGGAGTGTTGAAATGTGAGGTATTGTAGATTTGTTTATTTCTCTTGCAATTCAATCAGTTTTTTCTTCATGTATGTTGAAGCTCTGTTATTAGGGGAATAAACATTTTGGATTTTATCTTATATTTATGAATTAACCACTTATCACTTGAAGTGATCCCTTATTATCCCTGGAGTGTGTGTGTATGTGCACATACAACACACATATAGCTTTGGAAAATCTATTTTGTCGATATTATATAGTTACTTCAGCCTTATTTTGATCTATTGTGGTATGGTATATGGCTATATGTTTGTTATTATTTAATATGACTTATTTATGTCTTTAAGTTTAAAGTAGGTTTCCCCACTGGGTACACATGAACATAAAGGTGGGAACAAAAAAAAAAAGGTTTTCCTGTAGGCAACATTTGGTTGAATCTTCCCTTTTAATACAATCTGACAATATCTGTCTTCTAGTTGGATTGTTTCAATAACTTACGTTTAATATATTTATAGATCTGTTTCAGTTTAAGTCTGTTACATTGCTATCTGTTTTCTATTTATCCATCTGTTCTTTGTTTCCTTCTTCTTTTCTTTTCTGGCCTATATGTATTATTTTTTTATGCCCCCATTTTATTTTTTTGTTGGCTTACTAGCTATATATTTATTTTGCATTGTTAAATTTCTCAATTCTCAGGAAATATATATTGAAAATTCTAAACCTTACAATTCTCATTCTTCCTTCAGCTGTCCAGAGGCCAACTACTGGTCTGAAAATATTTGTTACAAGCAGGACCATTAAGTACATTGTTTAGTCTAGCTGACATTATTTTCTGAACCAAGTCTTTCTTTATGAAAGAAAGCAGTGCATTGGTTTAAATTCTGGAACAGGCTTTTATCTCATGTGGCTTCTTGCAGCACTGTTCTAGATGTTATAGAAATAGGCACAGGGTAGAGTTCTGTCTTGGCAAGGCCAGAAAGGACTTTAAGCCTGCTGCAACCTTAGGCTGAGCCTTCAAAGTTGACCAGTTTGTTCCTCCAGAAAATGGAGTAGGAAAGAACAATCCAGATGTTATAAGTTTCTTGAGGTCAAGGACTTTGTCTTCTTCATCTTGGTAATCTCATAACAATGCCTGACACATAAAATGTCTGTAGGACTGAACTTAACCAATTGTGGGAATTAATGTCAGTAAGTGTCAAAATAAGAGATACGTTCTATTGGGGGCAGCAAGTCTAGGGTGAAAAAGATGCTAGAGAATAGCAAAAAATCACACATGGAAGGTATTGTTGACAATTAAGGATTTAAAATCTTATCCTAAAAAGACAGAATGTTGTTTGAAGGGTTTCAAGCAGGTTGTCATCAGATTCACATTTTAGAAGATCTTCTGAGTGCCGTAAAGGATGGTCCAGATTGGGCTAACCTGAAGGTAGAGAGACCAGATGTGGGCTCTTGCAGTAGTCCCCCAGAAATATGGCGAGAACCTGAGCTAAGATAGCTTCCCACCAGGGGAGCAGTCATTTCTGTCTCAGACATAGACTTAGTGGAAATTCTCCCAGCTCTGAGATATTCAGTGGTATTCGGTAGCAACCAGTACCTTTCTCTCTTCCCAGACTTAGGAAGTCCATGCCTGCCTTGTTCTGGATGTTTGTAATGGAAGGGTGAACAACATCGTAAGGGGGCATGAAGGAGCAGAAGATGGTGTCGTCTAACTATGCATTATTGCCATTTCCTTCTACTGGGAATCAATATGTCCCCAAAGACAGTGCTCCTGAAAAAGGAAAAGCAGCCAACACTTCTCCTTCCAAGAGTTCTTTCTGGACACATATGTTATTCTTGCCGAAAATGCTTCTTTACCAGAAAATCACAAATTTTCTTCATACTTTCATACCCTAGAGAACCCTGTCTTAGTCGTTTTATGTTGCTGTGTCAGAAGTCCTGAGACTGTGAAATTTATAAAGAAAAAATAATGTATTTGGCTCACAATTCTGGAGGCCAGGAAGTCCAAGATTGAGTAGCCATCTCGCGAGGGTCTTGTGCTGCTTCAACTCATGGCAGAAATGGATGGGGGAGTGGGAATGTCCAAAGAGATGAAACATGAGAAGGAAAAACTAATCAAGTCCTGTAAGAGTGAAACTCACACCCAAGAGGCGGCATTAATCTGTCCATGAGAGATGTGCCCCAAGATCCAACACCTCCCACTAGACCCCACTCCCAATACTGCCACACTGTTGTTTAAACATCAACATGAATTTTGGTGGTGACAAACCACGTCCAAACCATGCAAACTCCCTCACCTTCCCATCCTCCATACACTCAACTGTTATACACTTCAAGAACCAATCTAGTTTACTAATTCCTTGTCTGTAATTTATTTTATTCCTTCTCTGTAATTTGTTTTATTTCTAAAGCAGTTGCTGTGTTAGGGAAGCAAGTATCGGGTTCATAAAGTTTGCAAGAGACAGAAGTGAAGGAGAAAAAATACAAGTAATGATAACAATGATAAAGAAAGACTGCCTAACATGATATGTAACAATCAAACGTGTGTGTGTATGTGTGAGTGTGTATGTGTGTATGTGTAATTTCAGCAAGTGCAGTCGTGGAAGGTGTAGAAGTACACAGGTGCATTAACAATTCATTTTCTAGGTGAGTAACTGATTCCTGACCAAAATTTCCTGTTATGGATAACAAGAAAATCCAAACTTGCCACAGGCTCACGCTTTCATAACACACCTAGTGTTCTGCTATGAACTTTTTCCCCAAAGACCTCCAGTGATTTGAGAAAATGAAAAAGAAAAGAAAACAAGACAATATTTATTCATTTGTTCCTGATAGATTGCTTTATTAATTCTATGAGAGACAGGAGGACAAACCAAGAGGCTAGCTGAAGTTACATAATGGATGACGAGTGTCCAATTCTAGGGTATTTCTCCTGATAAGTGATTTATTATTATCACAAAAGATACCAAATTTTGATACTCTAAATAGCAGTGCTGTCCAATAGAGATCAATGGTGCCATATTCATAAACTTAAATTTCTACTAGATTCATTAAAGGTACAAAGAGGAGAAATCAATTTAGTGAAATTTAATGGTATATTTTATTTAACCATATTATATTATATTATATTTTATTTATATTATAGATATATGTAATACAAACATATAATATATAATACATTTGGTATTTTATTGTATACTTATGTATTATTGTATATATTAGAATATATAATATTAGAGTATAATAATATCTATATAGATTTATATATAAAACCCATATATTATAAATATAGTATCGTTAGAGCATATAATTATGTTATAAAATAATGTATATTGTATATATAGAAGATATAATAATTATATATATTAATAATATACTTATGTATAGGATAATCTATAGCACATATATATTAATCTACATTATATAGAAAATTATATAATACATATAAAATATAATATCACTATAAATATAACATA